>NC_058039.1:18846823-18949323 GCF_019176455.1 Solea senegalensis
ACACACAGTGTCACACACACACAGTGTCACACACACACAGTGTCACACACACACAGTGTCACACACACAGTGTCACACACACAGTGTCACACACAGGCACGGACACTATCGCCAGTCGAATAAGCGGACAAGGCGATCAGAACCCGAGTCGACCATGGCGGAGCGGTGAGTGTCCGACGTAAGACTAATCAAAGTCAAGCGAAACAATTAGTCCCGCAAACACACAGTTCCAGTGAGGCACAGCGATCAGTCCAAATGATTTCTTTAAATGAGGCAAAGAAGGCAAGAAACAGAGCAGCAGCAAAGCAGCAGCGGTTCTATGGGCGGATTAGTCGGCGCTGCGCCGCTACAGTCAGTCACCCGGTCAGGCAATCCCGGCCAACACAGCGTGGAACAGAGGGATCGACGCTCCCCGAGAGCGACCAGCGGCAGACAGTGAGTGGCACACGGAGCGGTGAACAGCGCGCAGCCAGCAGCAACACCCAAGCGAACCTGTCACCACACGGACGCGGACATGGAGGAAGCACAGGAGTGACGCGACCCAGCCTCCAGCAAGCAGAAGCCTGACAGGGGCTTTACACACGGTCTCCCACCGTGATTGGTTGGAACTGCAGCACACCTGACAGTTATCAGGACAACTAACTACATGTTGCCACAGAAGGAAGGAAAGACACAAACTAGGGAGAGAAAGAGACAAGGTTAATGACATATAAAAAGTCATATTCATACCCTGAGTGTGAGAGAGTGAATGTGCGTGCACCACAGGAAAATCCCCCAGCAGTTTAGTTCTATAGCAGCATAACTAAGAGATGGTCCAGGTTTCCCTGAACCAGCTCTAACTATAAGCTTTATCAAAAAGGAAAGTTTTAAGTTTAACTTTAAAGGGGACATATTATGCAAAATCAACTTTTTAACCATTTTAATACTGATATTTGGGACTCTGGGGGCCCTACCAGTCGCCAAAGTGTGGAAAAACAATACTCAGTCATGTTTTCGTGGTTCCGCTTACTGTAAGTATAGGCGATAAAACGCTCGATGTTGAATTCCCTGCGCTTATGACGTCAGCATGCGCATTTCACCGCGAATGTTACCGCCCCACCAGTACGTTTACTTCGCAAGCTCCACCTTAGCTCCACCTTGTCCCTGCGAGAGTGCAGGCGAGGGAGAAAGAGCGGTATTATGTCAACGCGGCGGGACAAGTGTGCTGCACAGTGGAGCACAGTGTTTTACAGAGGATTTTATATATGAAGCTAATGTGCCGGATAAAGTCAGCAAACGTGTGTTCACATCAGTATTTAGTCAGCGACGTACAAACACACACATTGTTAAGAAAAGGTCACATAGAGGTCATAACTGACCATTCTGACACGTCCTAATTAAACATATTTGTTCAGTACGTCCTCCATGAC
The DNA here is from genome assembly GCF_019176455.1 of Solea senegalensis. Taxonomy (NCBI): domain Eukaryota; kingdom Metazoa; phylum Chordata; class Actinopteri; order Pleuronectiformes; family Soleidae; genus Solea; species Solea senegalensis. The sequence goes on from NC_058039.1 coordinate 18,848,233, forward strand.
CGGAGCACAGACTCAGTCTGATACAATCACATAAAGCAGCTGTTTATGCAGCTCGCCGCTGACTCTCTGTGCAGCGGTGCTACACTCTCTGTGTCACCGATAGCCTAAACTGCCGCTGGCGATCAGCTGATCGCCACCACTGATCGCCAGCTCGCCGGAGCACCGGAGCTGGTCAGTGGTGGTGAGGTCTCCGGAGCACAGTCTCCGGTCTGATACAGCAACATACATTTTATTCAGCGCGCCGCTGGCGAGTTTAGGCTATCGGTGACACAGAGAGTGTAGCTTTATGTGATTGTATCAGACTGAGTCTGTGCTCCGGTCATGGAGGACGTACTGAACAAATATGTTTAATTAGGACGTGTCAGAATGGTCAGTTATGAGCTCTATGTGATCTTTTCTTAACAATTTGTGTGTTTGTACGTCGGTGAAATACGTCCCCTGACTAAATACGGCGACCGCTGGTCGCAGTCTGATGTGAAGTGGTGCGAACACACGAACACACGATCTGATACAGCAACATACAGTTTATTCCGCTTACACGGTGATCGCCACCGCTGATCGCCAGCTCGCCGGAGCACCGGAGCTGGTCAGCGGTGGTGAGGTCTCCGGAGCACAGTCTCCGGTCTGATACAGCAACATAAAGTTTATTCAGCGCGCCGCTGGCGATCAGCGGTGGCGCGTTACGCGGTGATCGCCAGCTCGCCGTCTCTTCCTGTGACGGCACTCTCGCTGACATGTTGATATTGTCAGAGAGCTAGTGGAGGGAGGGGGAGACGAATAGAGCTGTAAAGCGCTGTAAAGAGGACAAATCAGAAACCCCCTGGAAGAAGTGGGTGTGTGTTTGCCTGTGTCTCATTTGCATTTGCAAACACCAAACTCATTCAATAACACATTTCAAGTGTTATTGAGCCATCGAGTATTGTTACGATGGCGCCGCGGATGGTTGCCTCGGTGTGTTGGTGCGCGTTGTTTTGTCTTGTTTTGTGTTTTAACTCCGTCTTTTGCGATTCTACCCGGAGCTCTTTCACCAGAGAAGAGCTCATGAACATCAGGGTAACAACACCAGCGGACTTATTTCCTACTTTTCTTCTCCCCACACTGGAAATTTTGGACATTATGGTCAAAGGTGTGCTCACCTTTGTCCACGCAGTGAAACGCCGGAGGAGAGGGAAACGGGCCGGTGCGCTCGTGCGTCTTCGCCAGCGCGGATTACGCACATCGCTACCGGGAATATTTCTCTCTAATGTGCGTTCACTGGCCAATAAACTGGACGAATTACAACTGCTGTTGGGAAAAAACAGGGACTTCTATTCATCGGCTGTTTTGTGCTTCACGGAGACGTGGCTGTGTGGATTAATACCGGACTCTGCGCTGCAGCTGGCAGGCTTCCAACTCTACAGAGCGGACAGAGACACGGAACTTTCCGGCAAAACTAAAGGTGGAGGAATCTGTTTTTACATCAACAGTGGCTGGTGCAACGACGCGACAGTGATTCAGCAGCACTGTTCTCCTGACCTGGAATCTTTTATCATAAACTGCAAGCCTTTTTATTCACCCCGTGAGTTTGCTTCATTCATTCTGGTCGGTGTTTACATCCCACCGCACGCCAGCGTGCAGGACGCACAGCGCATGCTCGCCGATCAGATACTGTGTGTGGAGCGGATCAACCCGGACTCCTTAGTTATTGTCCTAGGCGACTTTAACAAAGGAAACCTCACTCGCGAACTCCCCAAGTACAGACAGTTTATTAAATGCCCGACCAGAGAGGAGAACATTCTGGATCACTGTTACACCACAGTCAGGGATGCTTATCACGCCGTCCCCCGTGCTGCACTGGGACACTCTGACCACGTCATGGTCCACCTGATTCCTGCTTACAGGCAGAAACTAAAGCTCTGCAAACCTGTAGTGAGGACATCAAAGAAGTGGACCAGTGAGGCTGTGGAGGATCTACAGGCGTGTTTGGACTCTACTGACTGGGATGTATTCAGGACTGCTACCAACAGTCTGGATGAGTACACAGAGGCTGTGACGGCATACATCAGCTTCTGTGAGGACTGCTGTATTCCATCATGCACTAGGGTGAGTTACAACAATGACAAACCCTGGTTCACAGCCAAGCTCAGAAGGTTAAGGTTGGATAAGGAAGAGGCCTTCAGGAGTGGAGACAAAGACAGACTTAAAGAGGCAAAGTACAAGTTTAGCAAGGCGGTGAAAGAGGCTAAACGACTGTACTCTGAGAAGCTCCAACACCAATTCTCAGCCAACGACTCTGCATCTGTCTGGAAAGGGCTTAGGCAGATCACCAACTACAAGCCTAAAGCCCCCCACTCCTTTAACGACCAACGCCTAGCCAACGACCTGAACGAGTTCTACTGCCGCTTTGAAAGACAGAGGGACAGGCCTGAAACCATCCCCCACAACACCTCCCAACTCCCCCAGCTCCAGTGTTTCACCTACACCTCCCCCACCTCAGCAGGGGCCTGGGCATCTCCACCAATGCCCACCTTAAAGGTCCCCCCCTCCACCTCCCCACCCACCTCAGTGTTGACTCTTTCCATCCATGAGAGGGACGTCAACAAACTCTTCAGGAAACAGAATCCCAGGAAAGCAGCTGGTCCGGATTCTGTCTCCTCATCCAGCTTGAAGCACTGCGCTGATCAGCTGTCTCCAGTGTTCACAGACATTTTCAACACCTCATTGGAGACATGTCACGGGCCAGCCTGCTTCAAGACCTCGACAATAATCCCTGTTCCCAAAAAGCCAAGGACCACAGGACTCAATGACTACAGACCCGTCGCCCTGACCTCTGTGGTTATGAAGTCCTTTGAGCGGCTTGTGCTTTCACACCTGAAAGCCATCACCAACCCCCTCCTGGACCCACTGCAGTTTGCCTACAGAGCCAACAGGTCTGTAGACGATGCAATCAATCTGGCCCTCCACCACATCCTCCAGCACCTGGACTCTGCAGGAACCTACGCCAGGATCCTGTTTGTGGATTTCAGCTCTGCCTTCAACACCATCATCCCGGCTCTGCTCCAGGAGCAGCTCTCCCAGCTGAGCGTGCCTGACTCCATCTGCAGGTGGATCACTGACTTCCTGTCTGACAGGAAGCAGCATGTGAAGCTGGGAAAACATGTCTCCGACTCACAGGTCATCAGCACCGGATCCCCCCAGGGCTGCGTTCTTTCTCCTCTGCTCTTCTCCCTGTACACAAACAGCTGCACCTCCAGTCACCAGTCCGTCAAGCTCCTGAAGTTCGCGGACGACACCACGCTCATCGGACTCATCTCTGATGGTGACGAGTCCGCCTACAGGTGGGAGGTTGACCAGCTGGTCACTTGGTGCAACCAAAACAACCTAGAGCTCAACGCTCTAAAGACAGTGGAGATGGTTGTGGACTTCAGGAAGAACTCAGCCTCACCTGCACCCATCAACCTCTGTGACTCCACAATTGACACTTCGCTTCCTGGGAACTATCATCACCCAGGACCTCAAGTGGGAGCTGAACATCAGCTCTCTCATCAAAAAAGCCCAGCAGAGGATGTACTTCCTGCGGCAGCTGAAGAAATTCAACCTGCCAAAGACAATGATGGTGCACTTCTACTCCTCCATCATTGAGTCCATCCTTCACCTCCTCCATCACCATTTGGTACGCTGCTGCCACGGCCAAGGACAAGGGCAGACTGCAGCGTGTCATTCGGTCTGCAGAGAAGGTGATCGGCTGCAATCTTCCATCTCTCCAGGACCTGTTCGCCTCCAGAACTCTGAGGCGTGCAGGAAAGATTATGGCTGATCCCTCCCACCCCGGACAGAAACTCTTTGAGTCACTCCCCTCTGGCAGGAGGCTGCGGTCCATCAGGACCAGAACCTCACGCCACAAGAACAGTTTTTTCCCGTCTGCTACTAGCCTTATCAACAAGGCCCGGAGACCCCCCCTGACACTCTGACTCCTCACACTCCTCCTCTGCCTCTACATGTCACATTATCATTACATCCTTTTATGCGTTATATTAACGTCATTACCATTACTATTACTTATTACACTTTGCACTGTTACTCACTTCTGCCCAGTCGTACTGCTCTTTACTGCTCTTTACTGCTCTTTCTGTAGTGCTCTTTTTCATCTTTAAAAACATTTATATACTGTGTATATATACGTTTACTGTTCACTTTTAAAAATTTTTGTATGCTTGTTATGCGCCAATGACACCAGAACAAATTCCTTGTATGTGCAAATCGTACTTGGCAATAAAGCTCTTCTGATTCTGATTCTGATTCTGATTCTGATAAAGGGACCATGCACGAAAACCGAGCGTTCTGAGGGGCGGGTTTAGCAGGGTTATTGAACTACTATGATTCTTCATCCTTATGGTATTTTGACCAAAGCATGTCACTGACATGTTCATTAGGACACCAGGGAACTATTTTAATGGGGGAAATAGGGTATAATATGTCCACTTTAAATACAGAGAGAGGCTCCGCCTCCCGAACTGTCATTGGAAGCTGCTTCCACAGGAGAGGAGGAGCCTGGTAACTGAAGGATCTGCCTCCCATTCTACTCTTACAGACTCTGGGAACCACAAGTAAACCTGTATTTTGTGACCTAAGTGGTCTATTAGGGTGATAAGGTAAGACTAGGTCTTTCAGGTATGAAGGGGCGTGACCATTAAGTGCTTTGTACGTGAGGAGGAGGATTTTAAATTGAATTCTAAACTGTACGTGGAGCCAGTGTAGAGAAGCTAACACTGGAGTTATATGGTCTCTCTTTCTAGTTCCTGTCAGAACTCGTGCTGCAGCATTTTGAATGAACTGAAGGATTCTAACACACAACATCCTGATAATAAGGAATTACAGTAACCTAGATGTAACAAAAGCATGAAATGAATAATTTCTTATGTACTTTAGGACAGTCGTTAACTCCATGTGAGGAATGGTAATGGACTTCAATGGGGCTTTTACATTAAGGTGTATTTACAGAGATGTATTGTTTCAATATGAATTTGTAGTGCAGACTAAACTAACAGCTGTCCTTTTTGTGAATTATATTAAATTAAAATATTGCATGTTTTGAGTAGGCTAATAATGTTTATAGGGGATGATAACAATAGCTGTACATGTAGTTTGCACTGATTATCTGTAGAATAACCCTAGAAGTGGTCATAACGTTTTGTATTTTCTTTTTTATATATATAATATTTTGTTCGTTTTTTATCTTGACATTTTCCTGAGTTTTTTCACCTTATACAGTTGAACTGGAAAGATATACAGGTTTTTTTAAAAAAAATCTCTTTCATAAAACACATGGATACACATAAACATATTTACATTGTAAACATAAAATAAAGATCCAAGAAACATTGGGAACGAAAAATGCGTGCTTCCGGTATGGTCGCTTTTATTTTGAAAGGCTTCGAATCAACTTCCGGTCCTGACAGTGCAGGAGACCTCACAGTGCAGGTCTGCAACGAAGGGTCCTGACAGTGCAGGTCTGCAGCTAGACTGTCTTGACCAGTGAATGTGTTCAATTCACAGTTATCATTCTATTAATATCATTCTTACATTGACATTATATTCATATAATACATTCAAGTCCACAAACAGCCTGTGGCCAAGGGGAAAGGGAACTTGACTTGTAACCGGAGGGTCGCCGGTTCAAATCCCCACCCGGCCAAAAAGGGCTGGGGTACCCCTGAGCAAAGTACCCAACCCCCAATGCTCCCCGGGCTGCCACCCACTGCTCCTAATTCTAGGATGGGTCAAAATGCAGAGGAATACTTTCCCTAAGGGGATTAATAAAAACTAACTTTAACTTTAAACGTAGATGTAGAACTCTCGCGCTGCCTCTTTATTCCAAGTAGGTCCAGCTGCAGACCCGCAGAACCACGCCCCTTCACTCAACGAAACGCCCCTTCACTCAACGAAACGCCCCTTCAAACTACACGACACTCTGATTGGCTCTCAAGAGACTGCGTCTGAAACGTGATGACGTTTACTAACGTGATGACGTTTACTAACGTGATAACGTCTTCTTTTATTGAAACTTTATTTACACACGCGTATCTCATGGACACTTGTTGACAAGAGACTTTTATCCCGGTGTGCGACAGGAATAGAGGAGAATAAATACTCGTGTTGACTTCTATGAACACAGAAATGTTCTTTCTGTGAAATTTGTGAATAATTAATGTCATTTTGTAAACTATGAAATGTTATAGCCAAACTGCTAAAATATATAAATGCTGATTGGAAAAGTTCTTTGAACATCACGTTTACACAATATAGTATCACGTTTATGTGATATAATATCACGTTTATGTGATATAATTATCATGTTTATACAATATAATATCATGTTTATGTGACATAATTATCACGTTTATGTGATATAATTATCACGTTAAGACAATATAATATCACGTTTATGTGATATAATTATCACGTTTATACAATATAATATCACGTTTATGTGACATAATTATCATGTTTATAAAATATAGTATCACGTTTATGTGATATAATTATCACGTTTATACAATATAATATCACGTTTATGTGATATAATTATCACGTTTATACAATATAATTATCACGTTTATACAATATAATATCACGTTTATACAATATAATATCACGTTTATACAATGTTTATACAATATAATATCACGTTTATACAATATAATATCACGTTTATACAATGTTTATACAATATAATATCACAAATTCCACTTTGAACACACACTTTGAATAATTTCATTTGTTTTTGCAAACTTCCAACATCATGGCAACCTGTATGTTACAAAAAGGTGTGTTTAATATAGGCCTACATTTATTGAATGTCTTATTAGTCTGTAGTTTGACATGTTGTTCAACTGGACAGAACAACGATTAGAACTAATAAAAGTCTACTTGATCAGGTCTTTAATCTGAAAGAAACCCTCCTTAAATTCTGTGCTGGTGTGGTCCAGGTGGTGGTAGACAGAAGTTAAGTAGACAAGATCTGCTGAGTATGTCATTAAGGAGATGTTACCTATTTCCAGGAAGATATGTGACACATTGGTATCTGAATCAAACCCAGCCAGTTGGACATCAGTGGGTCTTTTGATGAAAGTAAAACAAATGCACTGAAACCCTTGATTCTGCACAGAAAGTTGTATAACTTTCAAATCCATGTAATGAATACAAGTGATGAATGATATATTTTCTTTATTTTATACACAACAGACTATCCAGCAGACACATTCACTACCCAGGGATTACAGGCGCCTGAGGAATTCCTCACACTCCAAGGCTTTCTTGTAATTGCTCAGGAAGCTATCCAGTTTCTGCCTCGCTTTTGAGGAAATGTGGCTCTGAAGCTGTTCCCCAAGCTGGGTTATCTCGCTGACAAGACAAAATGATATAGCAAAATAATGAAGTCGTTAAAGACACTCAAATACATAATAAGATATAAACTGAAAATTGGATTAACAGTTTCCTAAACTATCCGGCTTACCTTGAGTCAAACTCTGTGCCACGCATGTACATCTCCTTGGCTTTGTCCAGGGAGATGGAGTGAACAGCTCCGAGGGCATGTACTGTTGCCTGTGGCATGAAGATTAAGATTTAAGATTGTGTTAGACAGTGACCATGTGTTAAAAGGAGACAGACATATGCAGTCATATAACACATGTAGTCTACAAATCAGTGTCAGTGTCTGAGATCTCACCTCTGGCAAAAGTACATCCATTACGAATGCCACTGGATCTGCAGACTTCTTGTCTGTCTCAGTACGTTCAAGTACTTCAGACAAGAAGTGCATGACTTTGTCCACTTGTTCATCATCTTCAAAAAGAAGGATGACCCTGTCCTGTTTCTTGGCCCAAGGAGACACCGTGTTGCCTGTGATGATGTTCTATAAAAATTGTTTAGGATTTTAGTTTGGGTATTCATATACAAATACACAAACACCACACTAAATGCCATTGTCACTCACTTTAAGGTGTTGCAGCATGCCCTGATCCTCTGTGATTACACTGGTTAACAGACAACATGCCTCGCGTCGCTTCTGTTGGGCTTGTTGGGCCCTTTCCTAAAATTAAATTACACATAATATGCAACACTGAATACATGTGATTAAGAACTTTGAATAAGACATTTTCTTTCCCTGATTATTTGCACTTCCTCTGATAAGAGGTGTCATCCTGGCTGGCAACTTGTTTGGCCACAGTAACATCACTGCCCTAAATGGATATACAGATAAGCCTGTCTGAGAGGCAAATTGTTACATTACTTCTGAGAACAATCATTATTATCAGGGGCATCTATAAAAATGCAGGAATCTTGAAACTTTTTCTCAATATCTAAATTCTTAACAAGAGTGAAAATAAAATACACATTGACTTAAGATTCTACACACATGAAGTACAGTACACATAGATGAAATGGTGGTTTACTTTACTTTACTTATTTTGAGTTTCTGATACTCAAATGGATGAGTTGAATAGTTTGATGGTCACAGTTATCCATGGTCAGGACAAACAGAAATAACATCACATTTAATAATACATAAGGCTCATGGGGAAATTAAAGCCTTGCAGCGTTGAAATGAAAAAAAAATTTGATAATTTAGGACTTACCACCATACTCCACCATTGACCTTTGGTGTCCCTGCAGATGAGCCACAAGCTTTGCATAGCTCCCCTTTTTTGTGCAGATCAGACACTGATAAGTGTCCGAGTCGCATCTCCTCAGCTCAGGGTCTGCTCCTTCACTGAACGTAGTGTTGCTCTATAAGAGAAAATGTAAATTAAAATTGTATTTTGTATTTTTAACATGGAAACATTTTAAATCCAGAATCAAGTAGTAATACACTGGACTGCATTTGCCTTTAAGACTTTCCCTGTCCTAAAATATATGCAGGCTAACTGAAATAAATCAAATCAAATGACACTGTTGACTGTGATTCAACAGAACTTCTCATTTCTAAACATGAAAAATATTATTCATCATCAAATCTTTTATCTTAACAATTGTAGAACTGAGGTCACACGTTTTCAAATGAGCAAAGCTGTGTGCAACTTGTCAGAGTCATTTAAAGATTAAAAAACAGATAAATACTAATATATAGAGATCATATAGTTTATCGTATACGTTTCTTGGTTGAAAATGAGACAATGTTATAACCTGTACATATAAATAAAAGAAAAAAAGGAAAAAAAGAAAAAAAAGGGAGAAAATCGCTGCGTCTTGCTTGCTGTTACAATCGCTATCGTTACAGCATGCAGACATTACTGGTTAATAAACTGCACTTGATTGATTTAATGGATACAAATAATGACTATTCATCCAGTGTTCAATATCAAAATGTGTTTTTTATCCATTCTTACCTTTTCCTCCGTCATTTTCCCGTGTTTTTCCCGTGTTACTTTTTCGGGTTCTCTCTTCATACTCGGTCAACGTAAACTTCATCACGTTTCAGACGCAGTCTCTTGAGAGCCAATCAGAGTGTCGTGTAGTTTGAAGGGGCGTTTCGTTGAGTGAAGGGGCGTTTCGTTGAGTGAAGGGGCGTTTCGTAGACCCTTCTCCTTTATTTCCTGCTCGACTCATTTCCTGTAAGAGAAAGTGAAAGTAACTATTCTGTAACTTTGCTTCAGTCGCCATTTGAACTGCGCAGCACGAGGACAGACTGGTGAGTGATGACGTGATTATGATGATAATATATGATGATATATGATGATATATGATGATTTAGTGCGTGTGAGTCAAGTACCTTAAAGTGAGACTTGAGTAAAAGTCTTAAAGTTTGACATTTACTCTACTTGAGTATCAAAAATCATTTCTGATATAAAATGTAGTCAAAGTTGCTAGAAATAACAAAGTTGCAGTACAAATACGTGGAATGTGTACTTAAGTACAGTCATGAAGTATATGTACTGCTTAATCCTGACAGATTAGAATGGAAACTTCCACAAGTGCGTCATGTTTTCTTCTTTATGTCAATTCTACTCAAGCGTCCAAACCGAAACATAAAGTCCCGTCAAACGCGAACACAATGTTAAATGAGATTAAATGAACGATTATAAATGATCATTTGGATTAAAAGTGAAATAATAATGTCATATATTCATATTATATATTTTTATGAAAATAATGACATGATTGAGTAGGTTCAAGTACTATAAGTGTTTAATGCACAAGTCGTATGAAGTACTTTTACTGTGAACCTTTGAAGTAATCCAGGGTCAAAGTTCACTTTGCTCTCAAAACTGAGCTCATCAGCTGACTTGAATGCAGACAACAGCCCTTCAGTCACATACAGAGTAGCCTAGCACCATCTACTGGCACAAATATGTAAGTGACATGAACAGCAGGTTTCATAAAACACCTTCTCTGACAGAAAACTCCTGATGTGTTACAGTTTTCTCTCGTGTGATCACTGGACTGAACACAGATCCACATCAGACGTCCTCCAGGAAACATGAAGGAGATTTTCCACTCAAACTGAGAGGTAACTCTTTAAAGTGCTTTCAATATGATGCTTTGAGTGGAGCAGTGATAAGTCAGTGAGGAGCTCATTTGCACAGACTCATGACAACAACAAAGAGAAGACGTGCTTTTTATATATGAGGTTTACACTTTACAGTAGAAAACAAGTTATTCTCTGTAAATCTGTATATTGGGACGGTTTATTCAATTCAATTGTATTTGTATAGCGCCAAATCTTAACATACATGATCTCAGGTCTGTACATAGACAACATCAAGGAGAGCAGAGAAACACAACAGTTCACACAATGAGCAAACACTAGTCATCAGTGGAGAGAAAAAACTCCCTCTTAACAGAAGAAGAAATCTCTGACAGAACCAGACTCACACATGTGCGGTCATCTGCCTCGACCGGTCGGGGTGAAAGGAAAATGGGGGACAGAGGAGAGGTGGGGGACAGAAAGGGGGGAGAGAAAGGACAAGAGGGAGATGAGGTAGAGACACACATCTTCTAAATTTCTGCATCAGTAAATCTGTGATCAACCTGTGTGTGTGTGTGTGTGTCTCAGAATGACTGAAGTCCAGCAGATGAGTGGTTGTGTGGAGGAAGACGAGGACAGAGCAGAGTCTCCAGGACCCAGCGGTCTGTCTGTGAAGAGTGACCAGTCTATGGGAAAACCTATAACCTTTAGTCATGAACCTGGAGCCTCAGAGACAAAGTAAGAGACACTTTGTCCTGTGAAGAAGTCACAACCAAACCTGTGTCCTCACAAAGACAGAATCACACACACACAGCTGTTTTACCGTCATAAAAACTTTTGTCCTGAGAAAACTTGTAACAATGCACTGACAACAAGACAACAACAGACTTTGTTGTGCGCTAAACACAATAAACGAGTGGAAAACTCAACTAGAAGTGAGTGAAAAAGTCACTAGAAAGTTTCATGTGATTGGTTCTACAACGACATCAAAGTCATTTGTCATCAGCTGTGAGTTTTTAAACCAGCTGCAGTTGTCCTTGGGTCACATGACTCACTGCACGTCATCATGATGACATCCATTGTATTGATCTTTGTCTAAATGTTCAGAAATAGCAGGCTTGATCATATTGACCATAACTCTTTGGAAACACTGTATTTCCTGTACTTGTTTGTGTTGTTTTCAGCCGGACATGAGAGCTTCAGCACAGGAATGATAATAGAACGCTTCCATAGCTCTGGAACAACAGGATTCTCTGTCAGTTTTTCAAAGATTGCACAGAAAGCATCATGAAGTTCAGGAGAGCAGTTTTTTAGCACAGAGGCTGAGAAACCATCAGGTCCTGTAGATTTCTGACTACCGTCATGTCTAAATGCTGACTGTACCTGTAGAGCAGGGCCGTCACACTCTAATGACCTGGGGGCCAATGAGCGTCTATTCTGGTCAAGAGGGGGCCGGACTACGGAACATAGAGTCGTCAAAAAACAAGTGTTCAGTAGCACGAGCTTCAAGTTAAAACACAATCTTGCATCATGATATCACACGTATACTTTGTGATACTGTTTATGATACAAAATCAATCTGTTCATATCAAATACACATTTATTTCAAATGACGCAAATAATAACGTGGATGTCGGCAGAGCAAGGTCATACAGCGGCGACACGTGGCGAACCCAGATCAGCACGAACTTAAAGGAAAAGAAAGAAGACGCTCTTCTCCATCACTCTGCTCCACGCTCATGAACTGCAATCAGACGCAGCTTTGATTGAACATGCTCAGTATCACAGGTGGCTCGTCACTTTCACACATGAAGTTTGCCCAACATCAATAAACAATCAATACAAATAAACAAAGAATAACTGAGGGCACAGTTCAACAGTGGACAACTGTAATGAAACCATCAAACTAGGACTGATGATGGGGAGTCGGGGAGTGCAGCAGTTCCCTGACCTCACTTTTGAATCCACGGAACCTTTTGACAACTTTTCACCTTTCATGTGTCAAGTACAAATTGGTGCTTTATAATAATAATAATAATAATAATAATATAATGATAATAATAATAATGATGATAATACATATTATAATAATGATGATAATAATAATAATAAGAAGAAGGATAACAATGGTTTTCTCACACAAATTTGTGCCAGGAGCAGTTTCAGCCACTGCCATTCGTGGCTCGGTCCCTAACAAGCTTATTTATATATGTAATTGAATGTTTTATGTCATAAATTTAATAATGTGATCATTATGAGCGAATGTCTTATTATTACTGTTCTAAAAACATATATTCTATCACCTCGCTGGCAGCTGTGCCTCAGCTACACACTGTGTTTAAAACAAGGTGAGGTCGTGGGCCATGTTTGTATTATAACATGATATTTAAGTGGGGGGACCGCATGGAATCGATTGAAGGCCCACATATGGCCCGCGGGCCGCCAGTTTGGCACCACTGCTGTAGAGGATCAGTCTTTACACAAAGATCAGCGACCACAGTCTGTAAACCTGAAATCTGTTTGTGATCAAAGTGTCTAAACAAAGACCATCATCAGTGATCATGTGATGTTTGTGTTTGCAGAGGTCAGAACCAGAGACAGAGAGCAGAGTCTCCAGGACCCAGCGGTCTGTCTGTGAAGAGTGACCAGTCTATGGACCAACCTTTATGCTTCAGTCATGAACCTGGAGCCTCAGAGACAAAGTAAGAGACTCAATAAATAATGCTCTCAAATCAATATGATATGCTCTTGAATTAAGATAAGAAATAACCTCCATCTGTTGGAGGGAAACGTCTTTGATTGGACTTTTGTGAAGGAAGAAGAACTAAATGTGTGTGTGAGCAACAGACTGAACTGAACTGATCCAGAATCTGATGAAACGGATCAATGAGTCAAACCATTGACGAGTCAGAGAGAGTGTGAGGATGAGCCTCAGGGTTAGACCTTTACAACAGTCCATCAGAACCACTGTGAGACAAAGCTGTAAGGATGTCTTCACAGAGACATGTCCACCTGTCCCTGACGTGTCAGTGATAAAGAAATGTCTTCACAGAGAAATGTCCGCCTGTCCCCGACATGTCAGTGATAAAGAAATGTCTCCACAGACACATGTCCACCTGTCCCCGACGTGTCAGTGATAAAGAAATGTCTCCACAGAGACATGTCCACCTGTCCCTGACGTGTCAGTGATAAAGAAATGTCTCCACAGACACATGTCCACCTGTCCCTGACGTGTCAGTGATAAAGAAATGTCTCCACAGACACAAGTTTGCTGTTTCTGTGGACGAGCAGACGTCCCGCTGTCCTCTGTGTCAGGACGTCCTGAAGGATCCAGTCTCCACCAGCTGCGGTCACCGGTTCTGCAGACACTGTATCTCCTCATACTGGGACCAATCTGGTCCACCAGGAGACTCCTGCTGTCCCCAGTGTGGACAAAGACCCAGGACAGGACGTGGACCACAGAGCATCTTTGGTAAGACTCATAAGGAGAGCAGCTCCCATCAGCACTAGCAGACTTTAGAAATGGAAAAACAGGAGAAAACAGTTTAAAAGTTAAAAATGTGACTCATGTTAACTCCATGATGGAGTTTAACTCTCTGCTGCCCCCTGCAGGTTGAAGAAATGAAGGTTTCCCCTCATTTTGCTGCTTTTCTCTCATGATTGTTCTCTTGTATGCAGATGATACTCTTTCCTTCACAATCATCCCAGTTCTTCTAGAATGATTCAGTCTTTCAGAATAAAGTTATTCAAGTCATTACAGTGAAAATGTAGTTTTTCATTTGGCAACAAACAACATAAAACAACAACGTCACAGAAAAACATGACACTGATGAAAATAATCCTCAGCTGCTCACATTCTTTGTCTCTTGTCTTTCAGCAGATGTTGGTCTGCAGAAGGTTCTAGATGAACATAAGATCATTCTGAGGAGCAGATTTGAACATGTGACTGAAGGAACTAAAGGAACAGGAAGTAGAACCCTCCTTAACAGGATCTTCACTGAGCTCTACATCACAGAGGGACAGAGTGAAGAGGTCAATACTCAACATGAGGTGATGCAGCTGGAGACGACCTCCAAGAAGAAGATGGTCCAGGACACTCCCATCAAGTGCTGCGACATCTTTAAAGCCTTACCTGACCAGCAGGGGAGAATCAGAGTCGTCCTGACCAACGGTGTCGCTGGTGTTGGAAAAACCTTCTCGGTGCAGAAGTTCACTCTGGACTGGGCCGAGGGTTTGGAAAACCAGGATGTGAATCTGCTGATTGTCCTCTCGTTCAGGGAGCTGAACCTGATCAGAGATCAGCAGCACAGTCTTCTCACGTTGCTCCATGTTTTCTATCCAACATTAGAGAAGGTCAGAGCAGAGGAGCTCGCTGTCTGTAAACCTTTGTTCATCTTTGACGGCCTGGATGAAAGCAGACTCTCACTGGACTTCAGCAGCAGGACGCCGGTTTCTGACGTCACACACAGGTCATCAGTCAACGTGCTGCTGACCAACCTCATCCAGGGGAATCTGCTTCCCTCAGCTCTCATCTGGATAACTTCTCGACCTGCAGCGGCCAATCAGATCCCTCCTACATGTGTTGACAGGGTAACAGAAGTACGAGGCTTCACTGACGACCAGAAGGACGAGTACTTTAGGAAGAGATCCAGATCTGAAGATCTGTCCAGCAGAATCATCTCACACATCAAGACGTCCAGGAGCCTCCACATCATGTGTCAAATCCCAGTCTTCTGCTGGATCAGTGCTACAGTTTTGGATTACATGTTGACCACAGAGCAGAGAGGAGAGCTGCCCAAGACCCTGACTGACCTGTACTCACACTTCCTGCTGGTTCAAACAAAGAGGAAGAAGAACAAGTACAATAAAGGACGTGAGATGAGTCTACGGGAGCTGATGAACTCCAACAGGGACGTTCTTCTGAAGCTGGGGAGGTTGGCCTTTGAGCATCTGCAGAAAGGAGACATCATGTTCTACCAAGAAGATCTGGAGCGGTGTGGTCTTAGTGTGACAGAGGCCTCGGTGTACTCAGGAGTTTGTACAGAGATCTTCAGAAGAGAGAGTGTGATCTTCCAGAAATCAGTCTTCTGCTTTGTTCATCTCAGCGTTCAGGAGTTTCTGGCTGCAGTCTACATGTTCCACTGTTTCACCGTCACATATATATGTTTGTTATGGAGGTCTACTTACATATATTAACTTGTTTTCATAGTCACGTATATGTTAGTTTTCATGGAGCTCTACTTACATATATTAACTTGTTTTCATGGTCACATATATATGTTAGTTATGGAGGTCTACTTACATATATTAACTTGTTTTCATGGTCACATATATGTTAGTTATGGAGGTCTACTTACATATATTAACTTGTTTTCATGGTCACACATATGTTAGTTATGGAGGTCTACTTACATATATTAACTTGTTTTCATGGTCACATATATGTTAGTTATGGAGGTCTACTTACATATATTAACTTGTTTTCATGGTCACATATATATGTTAGTGATGGAGGTCTACTTACATATATTAACTTGTTTTCACGGTCACATATATGTTAGTTATGGAGGTCTACTTACATATATTAACTTGTTTTCATGATTAAAAACCTCCTAATCGCTGCAAACGAGACGATCAAAATATCTCTTCACTGACGCTCTCGTCAGCCGCGCTGTTTCAGACCAAAACCACACCCCCAGGGCGATAGCTGGATGGGAGTGACGGGTCTTTCTCAGGTTTGAGGTGGAGACAGATATGTGCTGTATTTATGTGTGTGGGGAGAGTGTTACTTTCCTTGATTTTTATTCAGATCCACATTCGGTTCAGCTATTGTGATACGGGACTCCATAGACTTAACCTGTTCATTATTAAGTTTTGGTAGATCTATGGAGTTTAGAAATGTGTTTATGTCTGTACTTGATGAATTATTGTTTGATGAGTATAAGTTTTTATATAAATCTCTAAAAATTTTGTTTATTTCTTCCGGTGCATGGGTTAGTTTACCGTCTGAGTCTTTTATAGAGTGGATAGTTGTTTTTTCTTTGTTTAATTTAAGTTGGTTAGCAAGTTATTTACTGGATTTATTGTTATGTTCAAAGTTTTCCAAGCGTAATCTCTCCAGTTGGAACTGTGTTTTCCTGTCTATTATTTTGTTTAATCCGAGTTTTAATTTTCTTACAGTATTCAGCAAGTTCTCATCTTGGGATGCAGTATAGGCAGTCTCTAATGTTTTTACTTTATGTTGTCGTTTGAATTAGATTATTCTACCCCTCATAACTGCTTATGCTGCCTCCCAGAGGACATCTGGTTGTGTTCCTGGCAGGTCGTTTGTTTCTAGAAAAATTAACCACTCTTTTTCAAAGTATTTGATGAAATTTGGATCATCTAGTAATGCTGTATTAAATCTCCAGTTTCTGATTGGTGGTGTGATGGCCTTATTAGTTATCTTTAGTGAAACTGGTGCATGGTCACTAATGGTGATAGGGTGAATCAAAGTGTCTGTGACGTCTGATAGAATTGAGCTGTTGGTGAGAAAGAAGTCAATTCTAGAGTAGGAGTTGTGTACAGGTGAGAAGAAGGTGTATTCTTTATCAGCTGGATGACAAGAGCGCCAAGCATCACAAAGACCATCATCACTCATTGTTTAAGTGTTTCTGTTGATTGCCAGTTCCGTGTTGTTCCTGCCTTACTGAGCCTATCAAGTTCTGGGTTGAGTACCATGTTGAAGTCCCCTCCTATTATCAGTGTTGTGTCTAAGTGAGTGGACAGTGAGGAGAAGGTGGTGTGAAAAAAGGAGGGGTCATCAACATTAGGACCATATATGTTAGATATACAGAAGTTTGTATTATTGATTAATAAGTGAAGTATTATAAATCTACCTTCTGGGTCTATCATAGTGTTCTTATGTATGAAGTTTAATTTTCTATTAATCATGATGGCGACTCCTCTCTGTCTAGAGTTGTAGCTTGCTGTGTATATGTGGGGAAATTGTGATGAGGTGAGCTGGCAATCTGACTTAGCTAAGTGAGTCTCTTGTAGTAAGACAATGTCCGCTTGGAGACTATTTAGGTGGTTGAGGACTTTATGTTTTTTATGTTTCGAGCCAATTCCACGCACATTCCAAGTGACAAGCCTGAGTGTGTTCATCTTATTAACCATATCTACTTATCTAGTGTAGCCTGTGTGTGTTCTCTGTGCATGTGCACAGGCTGATGTTCAACACAGGGTGTGTGTGCTCCCGTGTATGCATGTGTGTGTGTGCTTGTCTGACAGCCTATGTGCGAAACTACAGCCTGTATGTGGATGTGTGTGTATGTGTCTATGTGCCTGTGACATGTTTGTGTGTGTATTATGTGCATGTGTGTGCAACTGTCTGTCTGATAAACTGCAATACTGCAGCCTGTATGTGGAAGTGTGTGTATGTGCGTGAGTTTACGCGTTCGGCATGTGTATGTATGTATATGTGTGTGTGTGAGAGAGAGAGAGTGCACGCGTTTGTGCTGTTATATGCAGGGGCCTCGTTTTGATGTGGTCATTAATTACAGGATACATGTTGTAAATGGTCAGTCAGTCATCATTTACCACTTTATCCTCCACCCTAGTATATTCTAGAAATACATGAACATAGAAAAACATAAAAACATAAACATGAAAAACACAGTGACAGAAATAACCAACCAAAGTCCAACAATATTCTTACCGTGTTATGCTTTTTTTTTTACCTCGGTGTACGTTATGGAGATGTGCAGTGATTGTGAATTTAGTGACGGATTGAATGAGGGAGCGGGGGAATAATGTGAGTGCGGGTTTAATTGTGGTTTTATTGTATTGATTTAATGTGGGCGATATATTGGTTTACTGTGTTTAGTAGAGCCAAGGGGTTCCCTCTTTGTCCTGGTATAACTGACCGTTGACGTAGAGCTTTTCCACTGCAATTACTGCCCGGGATCCGCCGTCAATAAACTTTCTTCTCACTGGGAACAGTCTCCTGCGTCGCTCCAGGATCTCTTTCAGGAACTGGTCGTTCACGCTGAAGTCCGTTCCTCACAGCTCCCTGCCTCGGCTCTTGACCAACTCCTTTCGTTTAAAGTGTTCGAATTTTACGACAATCGGACGTGGTCGCTGGCCTTCCTGTCGTCTCCCTCCTAGACGATTTTTGACGGTGTCTGCCAGGAGTTTGACTTGTTTGATAATAAAGTTCTTTACTGTCGCTTCTGCATCTTCCTCATTTTTTCCGGGATCCCAGAGAAAATTAGAAAATTTGCCCAAGCACCGGCCTACAACCAGGTCACCAGCCGGTCCGCACTCCGGAGCAGCCTGTCAGCTATGCTGCCGCTTGTCGTTGCCTATCTGCTGACCATACTGTCACTGTCATCTCACACCACTATCCACCACCCAGCACTGGCACTCTGGTACACGTCCATGCAGCTCCTCAGCCTAAACCACTGCGCACCTCCCTCCTCGGACATCCATCGTGGCTCACGTCGTAGATTCATCCTCCATTCCACCACCGAAAACAGCATTCCCACGCTCTGTTCCATCCGCAGCAACATCCGCATACGTCATCCGCGCAACGGTCACATGACTAATTTCAACCTCCTCCCTGTCTCAACTTCCGCCACAAGGACTTCCCAACAAAAGCCTCTGAAGACAGCTCTACTCAACACCCAGTCAGTCAACAATAAAAGTCTCCTTTTGCACGAATTTATACTGGACAGTGAAGTGGATTTATTCTGTGTTACCGAAACCTGGCATAAACCATCAGATTACAGATCGCATTCAACCAAACAACACCAACTGGATACCTGACCGTAGGGGGGAGGCATCGCTGTCATCTACCACAACAGACTCAATCTCCGCCCCATCTCCATTCCACCCACATCATCATTTGAACACCTGGTTTTCCGACTTCCTGGTTCTCGGTCACTTCTCATTGCCATAATCTACCGTCCCCCCCAAAACTGTACATCATTTCTCTCAGACTTCACAGACTTCTATACCCAGCTCTCTTCCATCTCTCCATTTGTTCTCCTCCTTGGTGATTTCAACATCCACATCGACACTCCAAGTTCAAAATTCACTGCAGACTTCCTGGACATATTAAATTGCCTTAACCTCACACAACATGTCAACTCACCCACGCATTTCCATGGACATATCCTCGACCTCGTCTGCTCCTCAGCCCCACTCTCAGTCCACAACCTTACACTATCCGACCTCACAATATCTGGCCACCGAGCCATCACCATGGACATTGTCACCCCCACTCCAACACCCAGTCAAACCCGGTCAATAACCTTCCGCAATCTCAATGTAATCTTGTATGACTGTTACATTTTTTTCTGCCTATTCTTTTGCGTCCAGGTCACGTGACTTTCAAGATTCCGGCCGTGAGAACAAAAAACATGGCGGACATTTCTCTTATTTTTAGTGAAAAAAAATCATTATTTTGAGGATGATTCTGCATAAAGAGAAATGTATATTTTAATTTCATAATATTCACTTAGTGAATGTACATAATCACTCGCTTGCTCGCTTGCCAGAAAAATGGGAAACTGATACGTTTTGGTTGTGGCCCCAGATTACACATAGGACACCCTTGCGATCTGACAGATCAAACCCTCGACAACTACATGCCTTGCGTCTGAGGTTGATTTGCCGATCGACACATTATTCCGTGGCAGCGGGAGAAACTAATATTGACAAAGTGACGAGTTACGATCAAATGTCCGCTGTGTTTAATTTTGAAATCTACCGGAACCTGTAACTTCCTGTGTGGTGCGATCTCATTGATGGGGTTTGGCGCGTCATGGGCCCACGAAGAATAAGGGGACGAAGAAGAAGAAGAAGACGAAGAAGACGAAGAAGAGGAAGAAGAAGAGGAAGAAGAAGATGAAGAAGAGGAAATAAACGAGGAAAACGAAGCGGGACAGGGTAAACAAGGAGGAAAAGCAAGCGTGGAAAAATAACGACCAAGCTGTGCAAATGGATCAACTTGACCCCGACGATGCCATATTCCTGGTTGATGCGTTCCTGGATGAATGCAAGGTACATAACATCTCAGTGTCCCATGCTAATTACATGCTAATTACAATGTCTAAGGCCCTAATAGACTCTGATGTATAGCAAGGAAAAAGTATCAAGGTACAAAACTGAAAACACTCCAAACAATGAACTATTCAGTACCTGGTTCAATGTCTTTATTCACATGCAAGCTATAGTGCTGAGCTGAGTTCACACTTAGAGCCAGTTAGAGTTTCATTCAATATACTGACAAAATGTTTCACTTTCTTTTCTTTTTTTTCAATGTAGAAAGGGTTTTCTAGTCAGTACAGATCTTATCTGTCAGTACAGATCTGAGTTTTTACAATGTAATACCATTATATATAACATTGGTTTTATAATAAGATGTTTGTAGCTGGTGATAAACCTTGGTGGGAGGTTGTTCATTCTGTGGCTCTATTGATTATGTAGGTGGATCAGCAAGGACACACAAAAGGAGGATCAGAGAAATCCACAAAGGTGTGTGTTTGGCTTGATGAGGACAAAGATGGTCAGTTTCTTGTGCAAGTGTAAATCCCTCCTGTTCTCACTCTCAAGACACAACTGGAGAAAATGTGACCATCGAAAATGTAGGTTTTTCCTTTTTTCCCTTAGTACTTGTTTCTTCATTTGTTATGTGGTAATTGCCCCGATTTACCATTGCCTTCTTCCCTCTTCATTTTCAGATTCCCTCATTCAAGATGTGCGAGACCTCTTAGGAAGTGGTCCTGAACAACCTCTCCCCTCGCACTGGAGGAACAGGCAAACTTCCTCTCTGGAAAATTGGACAGTGCTGAGGCCCTTCATGGTGAACAATATGTTGTCATCTGAGAAGCCCAAGGAGGGGGTTTGCCATCATTGTGGACACAAGGCTGCAGTAGTGATGTGTAGGGACTGTTTACCACGATCACTCTACTGCACAGCCTGTGACCTTTCCACACATGAGGCCCTGGTGCTTCATAACAGAGCATCCATCGTGGAGGGGTTCTTCAGACACCTGCCACCATCCACTTTTGTTCAGCAGCATGAAAAAGGTCGTTTTTAAGTCTCAGGTTATATAGGCTGTTTTACATTTTACACAAACCCTGGTTTACTCCAACAAACATGCTAGATGAAGTTGTGTTTGATAGAAACAATCCTCACTGTTGAGTTTTTGGTTTCATTTACTCTAATGTGTAAACTTATTCTGCTTTTTAGATAGCATGTTACCAATCGTTCCTCCCTGCTGTGACTGCTCCACTGGGCAAACAGTTATTTTAATTGGAATGAATGGTAACATTTTTGTTATTATTTCTTCATATTGTGTTTGTTGTATCTTGTGAACAAGAGATCATTGTTTTTCTCTGACATTACAGGAAGATACAACCTCTTCCTTCCATCAGTAAGCTGCTCCTGTGGAAAAACCTTGTCAGTGACTATAAGCGATCTGGTTGAAAGTGGTTACTGGCCAGCCACTGTCAATTTTGAGACCTTGTACATGGTGGACTTGTTCACCACGTATGAGGATCTAAAAATCACTGCCCCAGGGATGTCACGACAAGCTTTTGTCAGCATGCTCGAGTGTCGAACAAAACTCTTCGGGCGAGTGAGTGAATTTGTCGTTTAAATTTGGATCACCTTTTCAATAACTGATTAATTGTTTGGACTTGTTCTTACAATCCTCAAAATTTCAGCACACATTTCTTGACAGAGCCCTTTTTTCACCAGTACCACGGTCTGAAGCCAACCTTCGATATATCATCAGTTGTGTACTAACTGCTTACTGTTTGTTTTGTTTGTTTTCTCACTTTTGCTCTCAGAGTGGTAAGATATGTGGGGACACAATGCAGAGGGCCTTCCTCGAATGGGCCTATGCCAAATTTGAGGTTGAAAAGCTGTCTCAGGTCCAGCATTTTCAGTGCCCTGCATGCACACCCTCCATGTTGGCAGTTGCAGTGGATGGGAACCGCAAATTATATCGTTTCAAAAGCCAACCAGGGTGTGTAACATTCATGTACAATGAAATGCTAGTGAGCCAAAAATTAAAAATGACTTTTATACTGTAAATGTAACCCACATCTATATATTTCTTTTTGATGGAGTCTTTTTGGCCAGTGATGCTGAGGTGTCCTCCTTTGTTGATTACATCTATGGAACAACTGGACATGTAAGCTAAATTTATATTTCTTCATGTGTAACACCACAATTTAACAAATGTATGAATGTTTGCCTGTTATTTTGGAATTATTGCATCAAATGCCATAATATATACATAATAAATGTACAGCTTATTTTGTATAATGTAACTGTGTAAATGTCTGTATTTGCCCTCATCTGTTTAAGAATCCAGGGAAAGGGAGATGTGGTGCGGGTCAGTGGACAGCAGCACGAGAGTCTGCCAGCAAGTCTGCAAGCAAACTAGACTAGAGGAAGGTGTTGAAGTTGCTGTCTGCCGTCATGGGGTTTTGCTGAAGGGACTGAATATGTTCCGTGGAGAAATATTTGCATACCCATTATATCTCCAGAAACAGCTAGCTTCACAGACCGTCCAGTTTTTTTGCTCTGATGTGGTCTGCAAATATTGGCCATATCTGCAGAGAGTTGTGGACCACTGTCCAGAGTTGGAGGACTTGCTGAACATGCGCCCATTTCTCTCCATCATGCATGCAAAAGCACATTCTTGGATGTGTGAGGTAATAATGACAATTAGATGTATATCTTACCAATTTGTACCACACATTATGATTGTCTGTCCACTGCCCCTACTTTTTTTTCCAAATGATAACATTCATCTAAATGTATTACAGCTAAAATGGGGGGGACGCAATCAAGAAGGAGCTGGAACAACAATCGAGGAGGAGGTTGAACAGGTTAACAGCTTCCTCTCCCGAGCACCCATCTGTTCCAAGTACATGTCAAAAGCCGGTAAGCATTTTTGTTTGTTTTGAATCGAGCACTACGTTTTCATTATCATCTTTGATCTTCAAGTGGTTCTGTCAGAGCTTTGAGGTGTGATTGGGGTCGTTATCATGCTGCAGTATGACTCCTTCTCCACATAGACCAAACCAGAAGGTGTAGCACCTCTCTACAATAGAGTGCTTCCTGGTGGTCAGGTGGAGTCAAATCTCTGCACGTGTCATGAGGCCAGCCTCATGACAGTTTTGGTGTTTGTTTTTGTCTGCCTGTCACCTTCCCCTCCCCCCTTGCACTCTGTCACCTCTGCTGGACCTGCCTACCTCCCACTCCACACCTGCCCTGCTGCTGCAATCAAGCCACCTGGTTTCCATCAGCTCATCACCCAGTCTGCACTTAGTTCCTGTCCCTACCTTCAGTCTCTGCCGGATCGTCACTCAGTGTACACGGTTTGTTGGAAGAAGACTACTATTCGAGCTAACCTTTAGAAACTGTACTCTGTTGCCAGTCGGTGCAAAATTTAAACCTGTTTGTCTTTTGTTCAGTCCTTCCTGCCTGCCCGTCTGCCAGCCCAGCCATCACCTCAAGCCCTCCAGCCGTCATCCCCCCTCCCACGGACCAGCACCCTTCCTTCCCCGCATTCCCTCATCTCAAATAAACTTTTTCTTTCGTCAGTCAGAGTCTCGTTCTGGGTTTCTTGCTAAGCCGTGACAGAACGATCCGGCCATGCAGAACCCAGCAGACACTGACCCAGTCCGCCAGGCAGTCTCCCACCATGGCATATTGCTTGGACAGCACACCCTGGCACTGAAGGAGGTAATGGACAGCCTCAGAGAGCTCACCACCCGGGTGATGGAGATCCGGGATCAGGTGAATCAGCCCTCCAGTTCCGAGACAAGGCCACCAGTCCCAACTCCAGCAGTGTCCACTTCTGTTCCCGTTAAGGAGCCCTGGGTTCCTCCCCCGGATCGATATGAGGGTGATTTTGGATTATGTCGTTCATTTCTGTTACAATGCAATCTTGTGTTCAGTCAACAGCCTCCAGTCTTACTCAACGGAGCAGTCGAGAGTTGCTTACCTGATGGGGCTCCTGCGTGGAAATGCCTTGGCCTGGGCTGCTGCTCTGTGGGAGAAGCAGTCTCCAGTCACCGCTTCCTATGCTGCCTTTACCACCGAGATGAGGAAGGTTTTCGACCATCCAGTTCGTGGCCAGGAGGCCTCCAAGAGGTTACTCTCCTTGCACCAAGGTATGCGTAGTGTGGCAGAATTTTCAGTTGAATTTCGTACCCTGTCCCTTGAAAGTGGCTGGTACAATGAATCTCTTCAAACTGTTTTTTGTCACGGATTAAATGATTCAATCAAGGATGAACTTGTTTCCTACCCGGAGCCCTCTGATTTTGAGGGTCTAGTCTCCCTGGCTATCCGCATAGACAATCGACTGCGAGAGCGGAGAAGAGAGAGGCAGCGGCGCCCACCCACTGCCACCCCAGGGCACTCTCCATCAGCCTCAGGATCCCGCGCGCACCAAGGTGAGGAAGGCTCAGTCCCTGGTTTACTAGGAAGGGATCCCTCACCTGAGCCAATGCAGCTGGGACGTTTCCATCTGGAACCCGAGGAGCGTCAGCGTCGCATGAGGAGTAACAGCTGCTTGTATTGTGGGAAACCTGGGCATTTCTTGGCCTCCTGTCCTCTTCGTTCGTCAAACAACCAGGCTCGTCAGTGAGGGGGAGAATCCTGTCGAGCCACACCTCCCTTCCTCTCTCTCCCCGACCCCGAGCACAAGCACATGCGACTTTGTCGTGGAAAGGTCAGTCCCTGGATTGTTCTGCTCTTCTAGATTCTGGTGCAGATGAGAGTTTCCTTGATGCCACTGTTGCCAAGCAGTTAAACTTGCCTTCTATCTGTCTGGATAAGCCACTAGAAGCAAGCGCACTAGATGGTAGACTCTTAGCCAGCATAACTCGGAGGACTGTACCATTTACTTCTGTCTGGTAATCATCAGGAAAGCCTTAGCTTTTACTTAATTGACTCGCCTTCAGTCCCTTTAGTTCTCGGGCTCCCCTGGCTAGCACAACACAATCCCCAAGTTGATTGGAGGACAGGAGAGATCACCAGTTGGAGCCTTCATTGCCATGCGAGTTGTTTGC
Source organism: Solea senegalensis (assembly GCF_019176455.1). NCBI lineage: Eukaryota > Metazoa > Chordata > Actinopteri > Pleuronectiformes > Soleidae > Solea > Solea senegalensis. The sequence goes on from NC_058039.1 coordinate 18,873,760, forward strand.
TATCAGCCCCTCCTTTTTCGGTGCCCAGTCCTGAAACCCTGCCTGAAGTCCCTAATCTAGCCTCCATTCCACCCGAATACCATGACCTCCAGACGGTATTCAGTAAGGAACGTGCTCTGTCTCTGCCCCCTCATCGTCCTTATGATTGTGGCATTGATCTCCTGCCTGGTGCTCCCCTTCCCAGTAGCCGCCTATACAGTCTCTCCAAGCCTGAGCGGGAGGCCATGGAGAGGTATATAAAGGACTCCCTGGCTGCTGGCATCATTCGTCCCTCCTCGTCACCCCTTGGAGCAGGGTTTTTCTTTGTTGGTAAAAAGGATGGGTCCCTCCGACCATGTATTGATTTTCGCCCATTAAACAATATCACCATAAAGAATAAGTATCCTTTGCCGTTAATGAATTCTGCCTTTGACTCACTCCAGGGGGCCACGGTGTTCACTAAACTCGACCTCCGTAATGCATACCACCTGGTGAGGATACGGGACGGTGACGAATGGAAGACGGACTTTAACACTTCTCTGGGCCATTTTGAGTATCGGGTTATGCCGTTTGGGCTCACCAACGCCCCAACCGTCTTCCAGGCCCTGGTAAATGATGTCCTCAGGGACATGTTGCACCATTTTGTCTTTGTTTACCTGGATGATATTCTCATTTTCTCTAGGAGTTTGTCAGAAAATGTCCAGCAGGTCCGCCAGGTTCTCCAAAGACTGTTGGAGAATCGGCTCTTTGTGAAAGCCGAGAAATGCGAGTTCCATGCCTCGTCAACTTCCTTCCTGGGATTCATCATTGCTGAAGGACAGATGAGGATGGACCCAGCCAAGGTAGAGGCAGTCCTGATTTGGCCCAGCCCTAGCAGTCGTAAGGCGTTAGAGAGGTTTCTTGGATTTTCTAATTTCTATAGAAGATTCATCAGAAATTATAGTCGTGTGGCTGCCCCGCTAACTGCACTAACCTCAACCTCTAAGCCTTTCCAGTGGACGCCCGCCGCTGAAGCAGCTTTCCTCAAGCTCAAGGATTATTTTACTTCTGCACCAGTTCTCGTCCAGCCGGACCGGGAGAAGCAGTTTATTGTGGAAGGGGATGCTTCAGACATTGGGGTGGGAGCAGTCCTCTCTCAGCGCGCCGCCATGGATAGTAAGCTCCATCCTTGTGCATTTTTCTCCCACCGGTTATCTCCAGCAGAGAGGAACTACGATGTGGGCAACCGTGAGCTCTTGGCTGTGAAGCTGGCTCTTGAGGAATGGCGGCACTGGTTAGAGGGATCGGAACAGCCTTTTGTGGTGTGGACGGACCACAAGAACTTGGCGTACATCCAGTCTGCTAAGCGGCTCAATGCTCGTCAAGCCAGGTGGGCCCTATTTTTTGGTAGATTTAACTTTACTCTGACCTACAGGCCCGGTTCTAAAAACACGAAACCTGATGCCCTGTCCCATATGTTTGGGAGGGAGGATGGCCCCATGGAGCCCCCAGAACCCATCATCCCGGAGTCCTGTTTAGTCGCTGCGGTGTCTCTAAGGATTGAAGAGGAGGTAAAAGAGGCCCAACAGACACAACCAGACCCAGGTAATGGCCCTCCGGGTCGGCTGTATGTCCCAGACTCTGTAAAGCCCGCAGTACTGCAATGGGCCCATTCTTCAAAACTTACCTGCCATCCAGGGTTAAATCGAACACTTGCCTTCCTTAGACGTCGTTTTTGGTGGCCATCAATGGTTGCAGATGTCAAATCTTTTGTGTCTGCTTGTCCTGTTTGTGCACAAAACAAGTCTTCAACTCGACCCAGTGCTGGATTATTGCATCCTCTGCCGGTGCCCCGACGTCCCTGGTCACACCTGGCCCTGTATTTTGTGACTGGTCTGCCCGCCTCTGCTGGCAACACGGTAGTCCTTACTGTTGACCGTTTCAGTAAGTTTACCCATTTCTTGCCTCTACCTAAACTGCCCTCGGCCAAGGAGACAGCTGATCTCTTGGTCAGAGAAGTGTTCTGTGTGTATGGACTTCCTTCAGACATAGTTTCAGATCGTGGGCCTCAATTCACCTCCGCTGTCTGGAAGGCGTTCTGTTCCTCTGTTGGAGCCACCATCAGTTTATCCTCAGGATACCATCCACAATCTAATGGTCAAGCGGAAAGGGCAAACCAGGATCTAGAGACCTCACTCCGCTGCATGTTGTCCTGCAACCCCTCAACCTGGTCGACGCTAATTCCGTGGGTGGAGTATGCCCATAACACGTTGCCTTCATCTGCCACAGGTATGTCACCATTCCAATGTGTTTTTGGGTATCAGCCTCCCCTATTCCCCTCACAGGAGAAGGAGCTTTCAGTACCCTCAGTCCAAGCCCATGCCCGCCGGTGCCACAAGACCTGGCACCGTGCACGCTCTGCCTTACTCCAAGCCTCTGACCGCTACAAGCGCCAAGCGAACCGCCATCGCACCCCTGCGCCCTGCTATGCTCCTGGAGACAAGGTATGGCTTTCCACCAAGGATCTCCCTTTAAAGACAGACTCTAAGAAACTGTCCCCAAGATTTATTGGCCCTTTTGTGATTCTGAGGATTGTTAACCCCAATGCTGTTCGGCTGAAGCTACCTCGGACCCTTCGGGTTCACCCTGTGTTCAACGTGTCTGCTGTCAAGCCTGTTGTCTCCAGTCCGCTGGCTGGTTCCCCCTCCTCCCCCTCCTCCTCCCCCCAGGGTCATTGACGACCATCCCGCCTTCACTGTTCAGGGCTAAATGACATGTAACATGTAACATGTAACTGTTCGGCATCTCCTGGACTGTCGCCGCCGCGGCCGTGGCGTTCAATACTTGGTCGACTGGGAGGGCTATGGGCCCGAGGAACGATGCTGGGTGTCCCGCCGGCTCATCCTGGACCCTGCTCTCGTTCAGGACTTCCACCGAGCTAACCCTGAGAAACCCGGGCCTGGTGGGCCGCCCAGTGGCGTCCGTCGGGGGAGGGGTACTGTCATGAGGCCAGCCTCATGACAGTTTTGGTGTTTGTTTTTGTCTGCCTGTCACCTTCCCCTCCCCCCTTGCACTCTGTCACCTCTGCTGGACCTGCCTACCTCCCACTCCACACCTGCCCTGCTGCTGCAATCAAGCCACCTGGTTTCCATCAGCTCATCACCCAGTCTGCACTTAGTTCCTGTCCCTACCTTCAGTCTCTGCCGGATCGTCACTCAGTGTACACGGTTTGTTGGAAGAAGACTACTATTCGAGCTAACCTTTAGAAACTGTACTCTGTTGCCAGTCGGTGCAAAATTTAAACCTGTTTGTCTTTTGTTCAGTCCTTCCTGCCTGCCCGTCTGCCAGCCCAGCCATCACCTCAAGCCCTCCAGCCGTCATCCCCCCTCCCCCCGGACCAGCACCCTTCCTTCCCCGCATTCCCTCATCTCAAATAAACTTTTTCTTTCGTCAGTCAGAGTCTCGTTCTGGGTTTCTTGCTAAGCCGTGACAGCACGTGTCCAACTCCAGAGAAGACAAACAGCACCAGACTTAAATATTTCCCATATTCCCCCTTCTGAGAAGGGTTTGAACACTGATGCTCGGCCTTTGCATTTTAGATTTCCATGCATAGGTGCTCCCTTAATAATTGAAAATAATTGTCTAGTCAGCGCTTTTATACTGATCAAGATTCTCTTTATAATAATTTAACTTCTGACACATTAATTAAGTGTATTCTTTCCAGGTTTATGTAACAATATTAGAGAATGATCAATGTAGTATCTGACCTTTGGTCCTCACTGTGAACCTAAATTACTGCATATGCATCGTGTGTCAAGTTCGCACAGACATGCTTACAATCCAGGCATGTGGCTGGAACAAGCGAAAGGCGGAAAACCTTGACCGGACACTGGCCAAAAGACACATCAAGGTACTAACTAGGCAAATAGGCAAAGATGTATAATAACAGTTTTTAAATTGTGTCTCAGCATTTGTTAACACAGAAATGTCTTTCGGACAGACTGTACAAAGGATTACAGAGGCAACAAAGGACCTGGAGAAACTCACCGCAGAGTTGTCTATACAGCAAGACATAGTCCAGCAGTGGGTGTCTGATGTTCAGCAGTGGACCTCAGGTACTTTGAAAAAAATATTTGATGGCTCTGCTCTTGTACAGCGGATCTGAAAAGAGGCTGATGGACGAGATGGGCATGAATTCATTTGTTTGTTGTCGTCCGAAGGAGCAACAACCCAAAATGACCTGCAGAGGACCATCGAGGGGTTATATTTGGGCATCAAACAGCGAAATTTCAGCTGTATCGTCAGTCTGGTGAGAGCAGAAAAGGCCACTAGTAGTGCAAATTTGTGAAAAAATGAATTCACTACTGACTTATACATAGTATAAATAGTCATTTATTTAAAAAAACAAAAACAAACATCTTTTGAAGTAGGTTTACTACAAGTCAGAGCAGCATACTGAAAAACTTTCAAAATCATAATAAGTTTGAGTGCAATATCCAAATATTTCCAATATTTATGCAAAGTGCAGAGATGTCCTGACCTACAAATGTTGTAAAACACTTCAATAAAAAATATGTAGTGTTTTTACAATTTTTCAAATGATAATGAAACTTTTGATGCAAAAATGATCACACAGCATCTGTCACAATAGTCATATACACATACATGTATATTGAGAAGCCTTATTTTTTTATGGTGGTTTTGTGTGGTCATGGTGTGAGTGCACTCATTTTGTGTTTCTCATTGTAGGTGGGAATAAACGAAGGCATCAACTGAGAAAAAAGATTGCTCTTGAGAAAAAAGCCTTGGAAGTTGCCATCAATGACCATAATACTACTGTGGGGGAAGTTGGAAAACTCCCTCCTCCCAATGAACTCCTGGCTGTGGACAACTACTCCTGGCCATGGGAATGTAAGTACTTCCTCTGAAATGTATTGATGTACATATGGAATCTGATGTAAATCTTAAGACACTAGGCAATATGCAAAAAAATGAATGCACTAATGTGTAAATGGATGTTATCGAACCCCTTTTGCGAAGTGCTGAGGTACTATCACATCCTGGGTTAGGGTTTATTTCTCTATTGTAGGAATACACCCATAGCAGTAAGCAGTTAGGGACAGACAGACAGACAGACAGACAGACGACTTTATTGATCCCTTTGAGAGGTTCCCTCAGGGAAATTAACAAAGGGAAGGGTTGTGTATGAGTGGGTTCGCTGTTGGTGGATAAATAACACAAAGCATAATCATGAGATTATCACCTGTTACTAATGAATATGTTTAGGGGAATGATCCAAACAGGTGGTTTGGAGTTTTCAACAATTTTCCCCAGCTTGTTTGAAATTTGCTGCAGCCATCAAAATCACAAAAAAACAATATGTATGCAAAATATCTTCTGTCCCATTATTTGTGTAGGAGTTAAGATGTAAGATAACACTTTATGTAATGTATTGCAGGTCATGGTGATATGGAGCAAAAAAAAAATGTTTTTGATAAGGTAATGCTGCTGGCTAGACTGAAAGAAGAAGAAGTCATTGTGGTTCGTGAAGTCAAACAGCACATGGAGTACATGAGGAGTGTTGCTGGACTGATTAAAGAGCTTACCTTTCAGCTCACTGAAGACACCAATGAGAAATGTAAGGACAATAAATAGTTTGTCCTTTTTTTTCAATTTGCTTCTCTGGTAACCACTTGGCATATTTATTTTTATTTTAATGTCACATTCTCAGGCAGTACAGAGGGATTGATGGAGAAAGGACATGAGGGACTACTCTGATTGTGTGAAGTTGAAGCACAACTGGCCACAGCACGCACAACATACAAAAGTATTGTTGGACTGCAAACATTGTCCTTAGATGACTTCTCTGAAGAGGAAGACTTGGAGAATACTTCTTCTACTGATGAGGAACTGGGAGACTAGTTGTTGGGAGATGATGTGTATCGAACTAAAACAGTGCTGTAAATAACTTGTTTGTAAAACCTGAGGCAATTTTACTGCTGTTTACTGCAAATTCCTCTGAAACTGTGAACAACCATTATGTTAGTATTGTGCATCCTGCATAGCTTCACTGTAGTTGTGTAGTGTACATAGCCTATTGTATTGTTACTCTCTCCAACAGTGTGCTATTTGTGCTTATGTTTCCACATGTTCGTATATTAATTCTCTCTCTCTCCCTCACTCACTCTCACACCTTCTCTATCTGAAGATATACAGTCTTTATTTTGAACAGGGCATAGTCTCTTGGTTTTAGAAAGCCTGCTTTATTAATTTCACCCAGTAAAGTGAACTGTTGTTTCAACTATAGTCATGTCTCTTGTTTTTTTCCATGAATAGTTTTTATTTAAGCCAGTTTCCTGTTTTATCCCCTTGTGTCAGTTGTTCCTTTCAGGTAAGTCTGTCATAAGCATTAGGCCTATATTATATAAGGCAGGGCTCATCAACTACACTTGTCCAAGTGCTGGAATTTTTCCAACAGACACCATCAGGGCCAGACACTCTTTAATTTGACTATAATATAATATAATATATCATTAAAATGAATATTGTATCCTAAGTAATATATTATTATTTCATATATCAATTTGCCTTTGAAACACAAGTTATTTTTTAGCCTTTGTCAGTGTTAACAGACTCATATACATATATTACCTATATGATAGCAAGCCACTAGTTGAGGCTGTCAACTGCTAATGTGGGTAAGGTGATTGTCGCTGGATGAGGCGGTCAATCACAGTGAACTGATTGACATCCAGGCTGCTGGTGACATGAAGGCTGCTCTCTATTGGGTGGATTGTCCCCAAAAGTATGATATACAGAAGACACTGGCCATGCATGTGCTCACTTTGTTCTTATCAACATACATCTGTGAATTTGTGAAAAGTCAAGTAGGACTGCAGGCGCGTAAGGCAAGCATAAAAGCTGTCAAGCCTGATGTTAAAAAGGTAGTGTCGGAGGGGAAATGTCACTTCTCTTGCAAATAGTGTGACTATTGCCTATGTTTTGTGTCTCAATCACGTGACTTCAATATATTTGTGTTTTATAACGCTTATAATGTCTGTAACCCTTTTTGTCCTGGAATTATAAGCCTTCAAATATGCCCTGAGGTTAAGGTTCAAAGATCAATATCTCAAAGCAGAAATAATTAAGAACCTTCAAATTGATATATGTTACTCTCAAGGTCAAGACAATTCCAGTGATGTATGACAAGGTTTATTTTTTTTACTTTTTGGACCTGAGCCCGAACAGTGTGTGTGTGTGTGTGTGTGTGTGTGTAAATAATGATCAAAATGAGGATTGGTTGAGTATTGTTTGTATCTTTATGATTTTGGAGGACTTTATGCCAGATGAGGTAATACAGTTATTCAAATCATTTATATACATAAATCAAAGGAGACAAAGGTAGAGTGACAATTAGGTAGACTAATAATAATAATTATGATAAGAAAGTAGGCCTTGATAGAGAGGCTACTAATTGGAAACAGTAGGCCACATCCAGTCTAGGTTGCCTGCATGCAAATTCACAAGTATTCCACTGTGTTTTCTTTTCATTTGCTATTGAACATTGTGTTTCTGACATTCTTGACAGACCTCCTCTATTTCAGTCGTTTTTGTTTGTTTACCTGGTTCAAAAATGACTGCAGTGCTGTGACTGTGCTATTGTGCTCTTTTTCAGCCAAGTTACTCTGTCACACAATGCATCTAATGTTATAGTTAGAATTTAGTAGACAAAAAAGTGTGTGGATAACATGATTAACTAGTATTTTTGGATGACATAACCTCAGCTGCAGCCAGGCACCCTGCTGGAAATATAGCCTACAATGAAATAAATTATTATTTTGCAATCACAGATTATAATGTGCCCAAAAACAGAGATAGTGGTCTTTGGGTTCAGGTTATGGTAGATAGTCAACCTTTGAAATGGAATGACAACAGGTGATTCAGCCACAGCGGAGAGGACGACAGAAGTGGGTGGAGGTCTGCCAGAATTTCTAAAAAGCATTATTGAGCCTGATGGAATGGCGTCAAATACAAGTGCAAATTCTCATGGCATAACTGGAATATTATATGTTGATAGAAATTCTCAGTAAGAGAAAAGTCGCCCCTGCCCGTTAAATAGCAGAATCTGATTCTGTAGCCAATTCTCAAAAAAGAGTGACTTTGTTTTTATATAAAATATCTCTGTTATTCCAAATTAGATACGTGTGGGATGAGAAGAAAGAAATAATAAATGAGATCAAAATAAATGAGAGACCATGCTAAAAGGACCTGTTTATGGAAAGTGGACAGTTCTACAGGGAGTTTGTCCACATTGTAATTGCAGTTAATAATAAAGCTCAGACCACCAAAGTGAGGGAATATATATTGGGGAATAAAATTCCCAATCGAGACAGGGTTTTGTAGAAAATGCTTAGCCCAATTTATCTTAAAATCAGTGTTACAAAATGTGTGTGGGCACATGGACGTGTGGGCAACGTAGCTGCGAGAGGTCGCTGATTGGCACGTGGGTTGCCCTATCACAGAGGCACAGAGGTCAGTAGATTGACAAGTGAGTGAGGGGTGTGTCCGCGCTCTCCGCCAACATCATTCATACTGTACATCCTCTAAGGCAGGTAATGAACACTCGTACTGATATCAACATGCTAACGGAACCTGAATAATAAAGTTAGTTAGCGCTGTCTAGGTCATCATTATTTAAACAACATGAATCTATAGTGATGTGGTCAATGACATAGGGGTTTATCCAGCATTATATTAGTCACCGCACTTAACGTTAGCTGCAGTTGGCGGCAATGTGCTAATCGAGGACAGAATGATGAGATTAGCTGAAAACTTTATTGATACCAAATTCACATGTCACTTCAGCAGAATCAAAATGAGATAGGAGCTATAGTAAGACATGTGATAAAATCATATACACAAAGAAAATACAAATATACCTAGATGAAAACAAAAATCAACTTGGAGCTATGTGAGACGAGAGGGTTATTGTTGCATAGAATCTGTAGCCTTGTATTTGCTGCTAAGGATAATAGCAGTTAATTGGATGTGATGCTGTGATATGAACACCATTGAAACATTGCTACATGAAGTGTTGATGTCTTACACGACTGATAATGCAGAAGTAGGCCAAATTACAAACATTTGTAATGTGATAACACTTAAATTATGCAGTTCTTTTGTCACTTTGGTTATTAAATGTTGATTGTTTTATATTGTAGTTTGAAGATGCCACGAGGATCGACAACAACAACCTGTGTGACCTGCAGGGCAGCTATTGGTGTGGCCACTAAGATCTGCAAATATTGCCAGTCAGTACAACCTAGGAAGCAAAGACTGGCAAAAAAACTGCAGAAATTTGAGGCCAGAAAGGAGATGTGGTTGAAAAACCAAAAAAAACAAAACAAACCACCTCTCATGTTATTGATGAGGCTTCTGTCTTATGTGTTTAACTTCTATAGTAATTATTTACATAATTACAGCCCACAATGTTTCCGACATTTATAATTGCTTATATGTCTGTATGTTTTAAATAATGTATATCTGTATTTTCAGGTAGAAAAGTTAAACACATTGGGGTATATGACCATAGTCTTTCTTGGAAAGAAAAGGAAGAAGCAGAACACCTGGTCCGCACAAGTCCTCCATCCAAAATGGCATTTGTCAGAGCATTCTGACAAATGCCTTGACAGGATGAAGGCTCTATATGAAGTGTTAATTAATGGTAAGTGTGTGCGATCGTTTAAAATCTTACTCTACAGTCAACATAAATATAAATGTGCCACAGACACAGCAATTACAGTTGGGAATCTTCTTGGTACAGCTGTCATGGGGCAAACCACAGTGGGCCAAAAATAGCTTTTCACCTGTTGCTTCATTAAATTTTGTCTTTGCTTGATCCAATAGGTATTTATTTTAGAAGTAAAATTTTATACAATTAATCACCAACAAATTTGATAAGTGATGAATAGGTTTGAGTCATAAGTTAAGTTATGTCATAAGTTAAGTTAAGTTAAAAGAGTCTCTGCTTTCAGAGTCATACATATAAATATATATGTATACAGTATATACATCATCTTTGACTTTGAGAAACACTGGTCAGTATTTTTTAAGGTTTTCTGATATTTTATGGACCAAATGATCAATCGATTAATCCAGAAAATATCGACAGATTAATCGATTATGAAAATAAACTTTAGTTCCAGCTGTAGTTTGCAGACCTTTTTTCTTTTACCAGTCAGTGAGCCACATAGCTCACTGATTGTCTGCCATACATAGCAAAAGAGGCAACAGCAAGAGGCTTCAAAAAACTATAAACACATATCTCCACTTCACCAGAGCCTACAATTTGCATCAAAATCAGCCTCACCCGTTCTACAGAGAGCATAGATTCCATAGGGCAGCATTTATAGACAGAAGAATACAAAAGACATACATTTCCTTATGGATCACACTCACTGCTAGAAAAAAGGGGACATTTGTTCTTACTACAGGAGGTTAATACTTTCCTCTTTTTGTACCATTAAGGTTTTACTAAACAGCAGCCCACGATCAGTCCTCCCATGCAGCCCACCACCAGTCCTCCCATGCAGCCCACCATCCAGCTCAACACCAGTCCTTCCATCCAGCCCACAGCCAGTTCTCCCATCCAGCCCACCAACCACCTCAGCAGAAACATGGTAAATTCTGCTGATGTTTTCAAATACCATATAAATCATGATTCAATTACTAGTCTGTTTCTTTTTCATATGTTGTTTAATCATGGTATACATAACCATGTTAAACATATAATCTGTCTCTCCTTCTTAATCTGAAATAATACTCTAAATGTAGAAATGTACCAGAACAGCTTCAATCTTTGGTGCCTCATTTTTAGCTGTACAGAATTCACTTCAGTCTACTGTATATATGGACAAGCTCAGTATGCGCACACACACACACACATCAAAATACATGGCCATAACAATTCAAGTCCTATGCTGGTTTCTGTTATAAATGATAATCAACTCAAAATATTGTGTAATTTAGCAAGCTTTCATATTCTGCGGGGAGCGTGAATTTCTGTCATCATAATCAATGTCTTATTTCTCAGTTTGTTCATATATTTATACATTTATAAATTAGGCCCCAGATGATCATACAAATCCCTATTCCAATTAATTTCCTATATTCAATGAATATATAACAAGGTATTTATTGGTTTGTTTGCAAAGATTCACTCATTTTGAATGTCATGGGACATGGGTATGCCATGGACACTATACAGCCCCATAGCATCACAGATACTGGCCTTTGAACTTAGCGCTGATAACAATTTGGGAGGTCCTTTTCCTCTTTACCCAGAGGAACACGACATCCATGATTTCCAAAATCTATTTTAAATGTGGTGTGGACAGCACTTGTAGAACTTGTAGTAGCGACAATCTGTGTTAACTGTGTGCATGTTGCAGGCCTCAAATTCAAAATCAGTTAATATTAGCCAAAAAACAATACATTTGATCAGTTTGAAAATTAAATGTCTTGTCTTTGTAGAGTTTTAAATTTAATTTAACACAACTCCCATCAATATTGAGATTATTATTATTATTGAGATTCTGTGTGGGAGGATCTACATTCATTGTTTTTCCCCTCATCTTTCAGTCTTTTCCTTCAATTGGTCACCTGTTTGTCCATCTTGTAGTCTATAACCCTTGGTAGAGCGAATAAGTGATCATACAGCATATGGTTAAACAATTTCCAAGTATTTCAATGCGTGCCCTGCAAAAGATTACAATATATATTAGAGCTGCAACTAACGATTATTTTCATAATCGATTAATCTGTTGATTGTTTTCTCGATTAATCGTTTGGTGATCAGAATATCAGAAAACCTTAAAAAAATGTTGATTGGTGTTCGTCAAACCTTGAAATGATGATGTTCTCAAATGTCTTGCTTTGTCCACAAACGAAAATGATTGACTTTTAATGATGTCTTTGTTATCCAGAGCAAAGAAATGTAGAAAATATTCACATTTAAGAAGCTTAAACAATCGGAAATCTTGTTTTAATCATGAAAAAAGCTTCAAACTGATTATTCGATTATCAAAATAGTTGTCGCTTAATTTTGTAATCGATTCATAATCGATTAATTGTTTCTCTAATCTATATATTTACAATTGTAATGTTACATTTTATATTTGTTATTGGAATAGAGGTATTTAGATCAGTATTCATTGCAATAGCAGCTCTTCAAAGATACATTTCCTTAATCTCAACAGATGCAAAGAAAAAGAAGCAGAAGAATTCTGCAGCCTCAGTAGACATGTCTACAAGGAGGAAACTGAGGGGGAAAACATCACCCACAGGTTATTAAGCTTTCCTAGATTTCAAATCAGACTTCAGATACAGTAATAAGATATACCAGATATACTTAAGTCATATGTATATCATGTGTTGTGTGTCAAAATAGCTTTTGATACATTGATGACGATGTATGAGGTCAAACTCAAGTACTATTTTGCTCTTTCAGAATGTAACCATGGGATCCTAGAAGGGGATCCTTACTACCCAGTGAAGAGGGTGATCCGCTGCAAATTGCTGAAGGTTAGCTTTACAATATTAAAAGTCTTCGATGTACTGGAATTGCAAGCACCCCAACTAGAAACCCCTTAAACTTTGATGTTTTTTCAGGGGATCCAAATGAAGTTGGTGGAGTGGGAGCCCTGTTCACTCTGGTATGTACAATTTCTCAGAGTTTTGATTGGAATAGCCTAATTCTTAGTACTTCAAACTTAGTAATAGCCCTGGCTTGTATTTGTGGGCGGCTGTTGCTCAATTTGTCGAGGTGTCCTTAGGCAAGACACTGAACCCACACTTGCCCCCCAGTGTGTCACTGGGTGTGTGAATGCGTGCATTTGGGATGCTAAAGTAATAATAATAATAATAATAATAATAATGATAATAATAACTTTCACAAACACACATTTACAAAAGTCCAATGTCTTGGGACTATTATTGTGCAGAAAATTGCAGAGGTCTTTCACAATGGATACCTTCAGAGAAGAGGTATATGATTTAAAATAAATGGCTACACCGTAGGTAATGCATATACAAACCTTAACCAAAATATTACCATAGGCAGGTAATTTACTGTTAGGGTTAGGGCTCGTTTATAAACCTACTGAATGAAGTTGTGGCTTGCTGTTGCTCATTGCCCTTAACCTTGTCATGTTTTGAAATTAACTTATGGCTGATGTAAAGACCTAAATGAATAATAATCTTTTTCTTTTATTACAGTGGGAAAACTTGGCCGCCACAGTGGGTGACAAAGGAGAACACCACAAATTAAGGAAAGAAAATATGCGTGTAATATGTGTGTGTGTATGTTGTTATAAAGTTTATTAAAAAACATTCAAAAGCCTGAAAGACTCCCACTTTGTAGGGAACCAGACAACACATACTGTTTGCAAAAGCTTGACAGATCATCTCAGATAGATAGATATTGCATATTTCCAACAATATAAGTACAATTAATTAACCTCCAAGCAGACAAAAACGTGATCATACAGAAATAAGTTATTACTAAGAACAGACACGTGGTGGCAGCACTGTGTATGTCATAAGAAACTTCATCAATCGAATGGAATATTTATTGAAATATCGTGATCGAGGAGTAATACCACAAATAACACGCTAGTCGTGAAAATATTCAGTTAACAGTTAACAATGACTCCATCAAGCAAGCTAAAATGACTTCTTCTTCTTCGTGGGCCCATGACGCGCCAAACCCCATCAATGAGATCGCACCACACAGGAAGTTACAGGTTCCGGTAGATTTCAAAATTAAACACAGCGGACATTTGATCGTAACTCGTCACTTTGTCAATATTAGTTTCTCCCGCTGCCACGGAATAATGTGTCGATCGGCAAATCAACCTCAGACGCAAGGCATGTAGTTGTCGAGGGTTTGATCCGTCAGATCGCAAGGGTGTCCTATGTGTAATCTGGGGCCACAACCAAAACGTATCAGTTTCACATTTTTCTGGCGAAATCTGAATAATCTTCGCAGCAACGAGCAAGCGAGTGATTATGTACATTCACTAAGTGACTATTATGAAATTAAAATATACATTTCTCGCTAGAAATGTAATCAAAACGCATTTTTATGCAGAATCATCCTCAAAATACTGATTTTTTTCACTAAAAATAAGAGAAATGTCCGCCATGTTTTTTGTTCTCACGGCCGGAATCTTGAAAGTCACGTGACCTGGACGCAAAAGAATAGGCAGAAAGAAATGTAACAGTCATACAATTCCAGGGCCATTATTGTAGCCCCTCTACGTTTTTGCACTGTGGACCAACGTAGCCAGGGTACGTTTTTATATGAGACTGACTGGGTTGCGGAGGAAGGTTTAACATGGTTGCTTTTAGCTGCCAGAGAGGTGGGTCAAGAGAGTACAGGGTTTAGCCCCAATGACTTAGTTTTTGGTCACAAGGTACAGGGACCGTTGGCTGTGCTTAAGGATGAGTGGATTATAGATGAACCACCCCCGAACTTGATAGATTATATAAATGGTTTCAAACACAGGCTTTACAGTGTATGGCTGGCAAATTGGCTAAACAAAATTTGGTGAAATCTCAGATACACATGAAGTACTTGTATGACCGGTGCTCGGAGACACGCCAGTTTAGTGAGGGTGTAGTATTAGCCTTGTTGCCAATTGTAGGTTCGCCATTTTGAGCGAAGTTTGTTGGACCATACACGGTAGTGAGTCAGCTTTCAGAACAAAACTATCTTATTGCTACTCCCTACCACAGGAAAAGCAACTTTGCCACATAAACCTGTTGAAACCATATTATGTTCTTGAATCTCTGACTCGGATCCTGACTCGGATCCTTCTTCTTCAGAAGTGTGTTTGGCCTTGACTGCTGGTCCAATGGTCCACTTAGTAGTTAGTGGGGGGAAGATGTGGCAGCACCTGATGATTCATTGCTGCGTGGTCGTTTGAAGAACTCTGAATCGCTTCAAAATTTAGATGTTTTGTTGTCACACTTGATTGTTCAAAAGCGTATAGAATTGACTGAACTGATAAAAAGTTATCCATCCTTATTTGGGGACAAGCCTTCAAAAACTCACTTGATTGAACATGACATTGACGTGGGTGACGCAAAACCGATTCGTCAGATTCTATCGAGTCTCTGAGAAGCGAAAAATAATTGATGGTGAAGTTAAGTACATGCTTGATAACCAAATCGCTGTACCATCCTCTTCTAGTTGGGCTTCTCCCTGTTTGCTTGTTGAGAAATCTGAGTCACCACGTTGTTGTACAGATTTTCGTAAAGTAAATGCTGTGACTAAGGCTGATTCCTATCCATTGCCTCGTGTTGAGGACTGTATTGACCAAGTTGGCTCAGCCAAGTATGTAAGTAAATGTGATCTTTTAAAGGGTTACTGGCAGGTGCCATTAACACTAAGAGCTCAAGAAATCTCTACTTTTATAACACCATCTGGTTTGTTCTCATACACAGTGATGGGTTTTGGCTTACGCAACGCTCCAGCAACATTTCAACGACTTATGAATATGGTCGTTAATGGACTTGAAGGTTGTGCTGTGGATTTAGACGATGTGGTTATATACAGTAACACCTGGGAGGATCATTTAAGTCGTATTGGTGCTTTGTTTGAAAGACTAGCAGAGGGAAGTTTGACTGTAAACTTGGCAAAATGTGAGTTTGCAAAAGCCACTGTGACATATTTAGGTAGTGGGTCAGGGTCAGGTGCAGCCCATTCATGTGAAGGTTTCAGCTATTGTGGAATTTCCTGTTCCCACCACTGAAAAGGAATTGATGAGGTTTTTGGGTTTGGTCGGCTATTATCGCTGTTTTTGCCGTGATTTCTCAACTGTGGTGGCTCCTCTGACTGACTTGTTAAAGGCAAAAGTTCAATTTATTTGGTCTGCAAGCTTTCAGCAAGTAAGCAAGCTTTCTGTGACATTTAAGTTTTATTGTGCTCTACTCCAGTCCTGTTGGCTCCCCAGTTGGATCAGCCGTTCAAGCTTCATGTGGATGCAAGTCATATTGGAGCAGGTGCAGTACTACTTCAAGCAGACAAAGGAGGTATTGAACGTCCAGTTAGTTTCTATTCAAAGAAGTTCAACTCCTATCAGTTGGACTATTCAGTGATAGAAAAAGAAGCACTGGCATTAATCTTGGCTTTGCAGCACTTCCATGTCTACCTAGACTCTGGAATGCCAATCACAGTATTAACTGACCATAACCCACTGACCTTTTTAAACTCTCTGCAGAACCCAAATCAGAGGCTCATGCGGTGGGCTCTGTTTCTGCAGCCTTACAATTTGAACATTCAGCACATCAAGGGCAAGGAATGTTATGGCGGATGCCTTGTCCCGTGCACCTTTGTAGTTTTGTGCTTGTCCTCGGCGTCAACACTGCTGAGGTAGGAGGTTCAGTCTGATGAGTCTGGAGCAGGGAGGCGTGACAACTTTATTAGTCCAAGGGTTTGAAAAGGGTGGGTGGGTGATGTACAGGACCAGCCCATCGTATCATCACCCCATACCGTTAAGTGTAAGTTATGTAATTTTCTGCACATTTAGGTTCAGGGTAGGAACCCTGTCTTATGGGGGGGAAGAGTGACGGATTCGGGGCTGGTCATGTTTGCTGCCCTTGTGGGCTGTTTCTGCCTTCTCTTTCAGGTGGGTGGAACTGTGGCTGAGTGAATGATGCAGCACACCTGCAAACAGCTCAAGAGGCCATTTAAGCAGACCTGCCACAGATGCTCTCTCTCCTCCTCTGGCCTGCTGACTGACATTTTGATTCCTGTTTTGGTTTACACATTATGTTTAAATATTTGATTACTTTTTTAATTAAAATATGTTAAATTATGTGCAGATTATGTGTGGTCTCCCTTTTTGTCACATACGTTGAGCCGGGTTGTGACAATGGCCAGGATATAAAATCTAAAAATTAAACATTACAACTAAAAGTAGCCTCCTGACTAAAATGGACTATGAAAACAAAAAGAAACAAAAAGTTTCCCTCCCCTCTATCCAAGAACTATTCCAGTCCCGCTGCAAGAAGAGGGCACTGACCATCGTCAATGACCTCTTACACCCTCTCAACAAACTCTTTAAAACTGCTGCCATCAGGCAAACGCTTCCGGAGCATAAAAGGCAGAAGCAACAGACTGATCAACAGCTTTATTCCACAAGCTGTCAGAATGCTGAATTGCTGATATAAATCTGGACGACAATCACTATTGCACCTTAATCTGTTCTGCTTTATTTCTCTCCAGCCTTGTTTTCTTCTTTTCTCTTTTTGTAATTACATAGCATTTCACTTGGCACTTTAACTGTACTGCAATTTAACAGGCTGCTGCTATATATCATTTACATTGATCTCTACACTGACAATTGCTGCTTAACGTCTTAGGGAAGTGTGAATGTCGGGGGTTGAAATGTTCAGAGGTTATTATGTCCAGTTCTTTATGTATTGTATGTGTATTGTTTCTGTGATGAGCAGCAACACATACAGAGAGGTGTGCCTTCACTGACCGCTACACCAGAAGGGGGCGGGGCTATGTAAATGAGATGATTCTGTCTCTGTAAATCTTTGAGGCTAAAATTCTCTCTAAAGCAGTTTGAGGAGTGCCTACATTCAAATATCCACAACGTCAATAAAGTCGTCTGTCTGTCTGTCTCCAAATATGTTCAGATTTCCATGTGTGAGACATTGATGGAACTGAAAATGAACGGGAGGTGAGTTAGAGGAGTGTGTTTTCACGTGGGCACACGGAGACTCGCGAGCCCTCGAGCCAGAACCCGTTCAGAGTTCGTTTTTTTAATATCCATTCATTTGCAGTCATTTTTGAGGAGGGTAACATGTATAAAAACAACTTAAAACATCTGGTGAAGGTGGTCTGGTGAAAATGCGATATTGGCATAGTTCCCGTTTTTTATTATGTTCATTGTGTAGAACTTTCTAGCAGGCAAAGCTATTTATCTTTCATTTTATTTACCTGTTCATCGTTGTAATTGGTATCAAAGCACCATTGCCTTTAAGGTGCATTGTCAAAGCCATATTTTGTTATATATTAACCTTCGTATGTGCCTTTGTAAATCTATCTATCATCAGAACCTGTACGACTTTACAACCTAATAACTGTTTAACTGTGTATGTGGAATAAACTAGTGATGGTGAGATGAAGCCTCATGAGGCATTGAACCACTTGAGCCAATTGGTTCAAGAAAGGGTTCATTTCTCGAAGCTTCATGTGCACACGAAACCACCTACTGGCCAAGTGTATAATCACAGGCAGCTGTATCTGAACCACATAATGTGTGATGCATAGAATTTTTGTGTCTGTTATGTCTGTTAGAAATGACTATGAATTACAAAAAAATGTATGACCAAATCATTTCTGTAATTTCTGTTTTTAAATGTATTCTGTGTGTGTAAATCTTCCCAAAATGGTAATATCATAATATGCCAGGTTGTGCAATGTTTTTCTGAAAATGGCACAGGCGTAATCAGGCAGAGGACAGTGAACGTGCTTGTGGAACTCAGAAAAGGGCACAGATTATGCTTGTGTAACTTGGGACAATGATGAACCTCGCTGGCTCCATCCTATATCACCTATCCTACTCTCCTCACTCTCCTAAATCTCTCTCTCTCCCTAAACTCTCCAAACTATCTCCAAACTAAATAAACGTTATCCAAACTCTAGTATCCATACTCTCCAAACTATCCAAACTCTCAAGTGACCGCAACTCTCCTTCAAAAACCCACATTTTGAATGGAGCCTGAGGGGTCTATACAGCTGTAAAACCTCGTGGCATGAAGCAAGCCTCGATACACGCATCGCGGAAACGCCCCCTCCCCTACTCGGCACACGCTTCGAAGCCTTGATACGGAACGTCACTAGAATAAACCTTCAGAAAGACAGTCAAGTTGTACCCACCGTACTTGTTCTGGTTACCCTTTCCAGAAGGGAGCATTGAGTTGAAAGGATCAACCAACAGAAATCTGGACAGTTGTAAAACCGCTTTCGGCGCCGTATCTGTGGAGTACGGACTGCCGAGCAGAGGACGGCAATCGTGAAGTACCAGGACCGAAGAGCCAGGGACACTGGAGAAGCAGCTGTGAACTACTAAAAGAGCACGCAATCGTGAAGTACCAGGACCGGTGAGCCTGGGACACTGGTGAAGCAGTCGTGAATCACTAAAACGGAGGAGCCGGAGCAAAGAGCTAACGGAGCCGTTGGAGGATTAAAAGAAGTGCCGCAGCCATGAGGAAGGCTGTGAAGATTGCACAAGGAATACAGAGCTCTTCTGGGCGAAGAGCCTCACAGACTGTGACATTGTGATGTCGACAGCTTGGAGCATGGACATTCATGTGCCATTCATGGACGTGTCGTTTGCAAAGAACTGAATCCTTTGAACGGGTCGTTGGCAACGAACCAGAGAGTCAAATCCTTTGAACAATTCCAATTCCGGAGTGAGACAGGAGTTCAAAGAAGAAAAATGGCAGACGACAAGCCAGATCTGGAAAGTCTACAGCGGAGACGGTCAAATACGCAACGGAACCTGACAATGCGTATGAACCCCCTTAATGTCGATGCTGGCAATCTAAGTAAAGATGAATTGTCGGAGGAGTTGGCAGGATTAAAGAGCGATTATGGTGCTTTCGTCGATGCCTGCAATGAATATATTGAGGAACTGGGACAGGTAGACCCAACGGACGACAACTGTGAACTGAGCAATGCCCTGGCAAAGAGGGACGCCATTGTAAAAAGGCACCAAGAGACTATGGATAGATGGATGAGTGGACATGTTGCTGGGATAACTAATGGGGAAATAGGCATATCTGACCAGTAACCCGTGTTAATACTATCCCACCTGTTCACACCCACTCGGCTATTGTTTCTCCGCCTGTTAACAGGCAGAGTACTGGATGTGTTACCAGCCCTCCTCCGCAGCCTCAACAACCTAACCGTAGACCTAATGTCAGTTTTGCTTGACCTCCAACCCTCACTAGTATACCAGGACTTCACACTACTCCCGTCCACTTCAGCATGGGACAAAGGAGCATTGTGCCCACGGGAGGAGACAGCACTCAGTCGGCCCAACCCAAAGCAAAGGTCACACCGATAAGTTTGCCTAAGTTCTCCAGGAATGAGAAGGCTGATTGAGAGAGTGTCCAGGCGCAAGTGGGTCCCACAGAGTCCTTTGAAGTGGAGCAGAAGAAACTGAGGGGTCACAGGAAGTAACGGAAGTCAATGTCAAGAAGGTAGAGGAGCAGAGTAAACTGAGGGCCGAGATGTCTGAGCTCAGCAGGGAACTGAGCTAACTCCAACTCCAGCCAACTCCTGCTAACCACACCACTGCTAACTCCAAACCAGACAGGTTTGGAGGCTCAGACAGAGGAACTGAAGAGAAGCCACAGCTCATTGGAGCCAGAGCTCTCTAAGCAAGAGCAGAAGCACCTGGTGATACTGTCTTTAGAGAGCAGACTTTCTGAGAAAACAAAAACGTGACGCGGTTTTGTTATATATTAGCCTTCGTAAATCTATCTATCATCAGAACCTGTACGACTTGTCGGTTTTACAACCTAATAACTGTTTAACTGTGTATGTGGAATAAACCTGCATGTTCTGGTTACTCTTTCCAGAAGGGAGCATTGAGCTGAAATGATCAACCAACAGAAATCTGGACACATAGTGTTTGTAATTCCATTCTGCACTGACCTGTATTTGATTGTAAATAAAGCAGAAACTTTTATTTTGAAACTTTGTGAGGAAGGGGCGGGGCATACAGAGAAGGAACCTGAAGAGACACTTTTTTATTCTTCTCCCATCTCAAGAATCTCAGTTTTCTCCCTGAAACTTTGTCACTGATGACTTCAAACGGCGGCTCCGTGGCCTTTGAAGGTTTATACTCTAAACTGGAGGAAGACAACCGCGAGTACGCCAACATGTCCCGCACGAGCGACGGTAAGAGACACACACACGCACACACACATGCACACAGAATTAAAACCAGCTGCACACACTGAAACAAAGTCTTGACCCTCAGAAAGACATTTTAACGAGACAGAACGTGAGGACCAGCCAACATGCAACTGTGTGTGTGTGTGTGTGTGTGTGTGTTTGGTATTACTAATGTTGTGCGGACCTAAAACTGTTTACACAGTCACATTATGGCAACAATCAAGTCCCCACAACGTAAATGACTGTATTTTAAGGTGAAGATATGTTTTATGGTTAGGGTAAGATTAGGGTCAGGGTCAGGGTTAAGCCAGTAGTAATTGTGGTTAAGGTTAGAGTAAGTCTCCAGTCTCCAACGCAGTGTCCCCTCAAGTCATGAATGTCCAACGTGTGTGTGTGTGTGTGTGTGTGTGTTAGGACCACTCTCCCACTGTCCATATAATTTCCTGTTATTGTGTTAAAAGAGCTGACACTCACACAAACGCTTCATCGTGTCCAAACATTATTATTCATGGGACTGGATTGGATTTTATTCTCTCTCTCGTTTAGTCCAGAATCATCGTTTTGTGTTGTGATGACTTGTTTAATTTCCTCTCCATGGTCTCACGACCGATCCAATGTCCAATGTCCATCGTTTGTTTGTAATGTCCCACACTAAGACCTTATTGTCCCATTTAAATCATTTATGAACAATATGAACGTGACAATAACAGTCAACTGTTAACTAAGTAGACTTTTACAAAAAGTGTGGATATTTTCAAAAAGTGAGGACATTTTCAAAAATTGTGGACGTTTTCAAAAAGTGAAGAATTTTTCAGAGAGAGGACATTTTCAGGAAGTGAGGACATTTTCTTAATATTACTGAAGTACAGTAAAGTCATACATTTAAGACTTTTACTTAAGTAGCAAAAGTCATTTTCTATATAGATATAAAATCTGTGTCCTAGGGTTAGTTGTTTTTCAACTGGAAGGTTGTGGGTTAAATTCCTGGCTGTGCTTGTCCACATGTGTTCTTGAGCACATGTTGCAGCTTGTGAATGGGTGAAAACTGTCATGTAAAGTCGCTCATCAAGACAAGAAAAGCTCTATATAAATACAGACCATAATACCAACTCTTCTTCTGATTTTATTTGGTATTAACAACCTTGGTTGTGTGTGTGTGTGTGTGTGTTCTGTATAATTTTAAGAATTGTAAAAATTGCTCTGCCACTTAAACACTTAATGTGACTTCTCTTTGACGACGTCCAGTTCAGCCCGTCTTCTCCGTCAATCTGAGTCCCAGCAGGCCAAGCGGCCCAGGGCGTTACCGCCTCGCCACCGTGTGCCTGGGCACGCTGTGCGTCATCCTGCTGGTGTCTCTCATAGCCGTCGCTGCTCACTGTGAGTATGAAGTGTGACTGTTGCTCTGTGTTTAAATGCTGTCATTGTACCGTTTATTACCGTTTATTACCGTTTATTACTGTTTCTGAGGATCTGAATATTCACCAAGTATCACATAATTGTGCCATTTTGGATGTAATATACAATTTGGGGCAATTTTGCACATAATATTGATACAAGGTCCAAAATCCAAAATCGCTAGGATTGATAAAAATCGCACCTTGATGACCATTTTTTTTATCATTTAAATTGTTGTTAATTACAGTTGACAGAATGAGCAGCTCTAATTCATGACATAGAGTGAGTTTAAATCGAAACATGTTTATCTGTTTCTGTTTAATGTTGTGTGTGATAT
The DNA here is from genome assembly GCF_019176455.1 of Solea senegalensis. Lineage (NCBI taxonomy): Eukaryota > Metazoa > Chordata > Actinopteri > Pleuronectiformes > Soleidae > Solea > Solea senegalensis. The sequence goes on from NC_058039.1 coordinate 18,896,433, forward strand.
TTCTCATCAAAAGCACAGATCTGTGTGTGGCCTTTTAAAAGTTTTGCAACAAGTGTGGAAAGAAAAACTGATGATCTGATGGATTCAAAAATGTCGAATCAGTGATTTTCAGGTTTAAAAAGAGGATGTTGTGGTTAAAGGGTTACAACACTAATATATCCGTGGGAGAGATGATTAAAAATACAAAAAAATACAACGGCAACCCTCGCTGTCGGATTTCCTTTCCTGTTTTTGTTTTTAATAATAATAAAAAAATAATAATACTGAAAAAATATTATTAAATTATTATTATTATTATTATTATTATTATTATTATTATTTTATTATTTATTATTATTATTATTATTATTATTATTATTATTTGTATTATATATTAGGGTTAGGAAATTAGGAAAAAAGCTCCAGCTGCTAGTAAGGAGTGGAAGAAAATCGTGATGTGTTTATATTGGAAGTTGGAGGTTGGAAATGGGAGTGAATAAAGTTTGTGGGGGGCGAACATGAATGCGAATGAAACTCAAACCACGACTGATTTACTGTGAAACAAAAATGACAGGACATCCACAGTATAAACTTAAGCGGTCTGTCGTTCCAAAGATAAAAACAAGCCTGAAGGTGGCGCCAACGCCTCCCAGATCAGCAAACAGATGCAGGACGAGGAGGACGTGGTGTCTCTGACCGCCGCCGTCCGGTCCATAGAGGAGGAGAAGCAGCAGCTGCTGAAAGAGAAGGAAGAACTGCTGATCAAACTGGCCGCCAAGATGGCTACCAAAGGTAACGTGATTCACAGATTTTCCTCACATCATAGTCAGTGTTTACTGTGCTTTTAAGAACACGTTCACGTCTTTATCTCACTGTTACACACACTTTTCCAACAGTTTGTAAACCACACACACACACACTCACTCTCCCACACCAAAGTCCATCACTAAGTTCAAATGTCTGATTTTGTCAATTTGGCTGTGAAATGGTTCATTCAGTTTTACTTCACAAAGTGACCACACGAAGCAGCAGAGGACCAGCAGCTCCTGTGTCCCTGCAAGCTAAAATCACTGATTTTCTCTATGGACTTTGGTGTGGGAGAGTGAGTGGTTTACAAACATTTTTACTGACTTTAGCTCAATAATCCCTTCTGGAACGGGTAACCAGAACAAGTACAGCAGGAACAACTCGAGTGTCTTTATGAAGATTTATTTCACACACACACAGTTAGTTAGTAGTTAGTAGTAGTTAGGCTGTAAACTGACAACAGGTTCTGATGATTAATAGTTAGACAGAGACACATATGAGCGTGGAGGTTATGTTGATTATAATATCTGTCGCATACAACAATAAACAGAGTGATCGTTTTCCTGCTGGAAAGTTCTACATTGTGTGTGCGTGCATGTGTGTGTGTGTGTGTGTGTTATAATCACTGATTTTCTCTATGGGCTTTGGTGTGGGACAACAGGCTCTGTTGACAGCCATGTTTTCTCGGCAGCAGGGGGCGCTAACAGTCTACACTGACGTGACTCTATGTCAGTCCATGTGAAACTATCACGTCCACTTTTACTTACAGAGAGATGTTTGTCAGTATAGATTTAGTGTTGGCGTCACTGCCTCTGTTTCCTTTTCTCCCTCTCCTCTGTTTCTAACAATAAATTCAAATGAAAATGAGAACACTGAGTTGCTGTCCAACCCTGCTATTGTCTATTCTCTCTTTTGTATGTATGTATGTGTGTGTGTGTGTGTGTGTGCGTCACTCATCAGCTCCTCAGGTGACCACAGCGCCCCCCATCGTCTGCCCTCTGAACTGGCATCTCTTCAACAGCAGCTGTTACTTCATCTCCAGGGTCTTCAGAGAGTGGGACGAGAGTCAGTCGTACTGTCAGAGCAGGGGAGCTCACCTGGCCATCATCCACACTGCAGAGGAGCAGGTAAATAACAAAGTTCATCTACAGTCACAGTAAATCACTATGTATATTTAATTTAGATTGTATAGATTATACGACTTCATCATAAACTACTGTTAACTTCAGTTTGTAAAGCACTCACTCACTCTCCCACACCAAAGCCCATAGAGAAAATCAGTGATTTGAACATCACACACAGGAGTTGTTGATCCACTGCTGCCTCCATCACTGAGTAAATCACTGGCCCTTTCTCAATACTCAAGTATGCAAGTATGTATGTATTGTTCTGCTGTTTGAATGGTGGCTGGCGCCAAGTGCTGCAGCCTCATTAGCGCCACCTATGGTGTTGATAAATGAACATATGAAATACTTTTAATAAATGCATATATATTGTTATTGTTTTCACATTTTAAATATTTAACTTCATTTATTTCTATTAAAATATACAATACAAATAATGCAATGTGGAAAATGGATATATTACAGTGTTGTAGAGTAGTATGTGTGTATATATATATACATATCAAACATTTAAACTACCGTTTAAATGTTTGGGGTCACCCAAACAATTTGTGTTTTCCATGAAAAGTCACACTTATTCACCACCATACGTTGTGAAATGAATAGAAAATAGAGTCAAGACATTGACAAGGTTAGAAATAATGATTTGTATTTGAAATACGATTTTTTTTTCGTCAAAGAATCCTCCATTTGCAGCAATTACAGCATTGCAGAACTTTGGCATTCTAGCTGTTAATTTGTTGAGGTAATCTGGAGAAATTGCACCCCACGCTTCCAAGGGAGTAGTACACACCGTTGTAGGAAATCTTCAATTTCTTAGCAATTTCTCGCATGGAATAGCCTTCATTTCTAAGAACAAGAATAGACTGTCGAGTTTCAGATGAAAGTTCTCTTTTTCTGGCCATTTTGAGCGTTTAATTGACCCCACAAATGTGATGCTCCAGAAACTCAATCTGCTCAAAGGAAGGTCAGTTTTGTAGCTTCTGTAACGAGCTAAACTGTTTTCAGATGTCTGAACATGATTGCACAAGGGTTTTCTAATCATCAATTAGCCTTCTGAGCCAATGAGCAAACACATTGTACCATTAGAACACTGGTGTAAATGACCTTAATATGCCACAGTGTATTTTCATGATGTTTCGTTTCCATGGTTGTTTGTTTTATGAGTGATCTCCTTGAAAGATTGACTTGTTTTCTTTGTTTTACCGTCATTTCCTGTTTTTGGGTTGGTGCTTTTATTTTGATACGGTGTGTAACCGGAAATCAGAAAAAAAAAAGACGAATCTGCAGATCTGCAGCGTTTGCACAACACAAACGAGTCAATTAAAAGTTAAAAAACATTAAAGAAACGTCAAATTATAAGTTCGTTTAGCACCTGGCTGATAAAGGCACAAGCTCTTACGGTGTGTTCAAGGTGTGTTCAAGGTGTGTTCAAGGTGTGTTCAGAGTGTGTTTTATTGGAGCAACGTTAACGTTAATAAACCTATGAACCATCAGTTAAGGAGTTCGACCATCATTCAGCCGGGGACGCTACAGTAAGAGCTTCACCTCATCAGTCCCACCACACTCATGTCCAAGGATGACTGCGGAGAGACTCGATGTGATGGTCTAAGGTTGTGGCACCCACTCATAAAATGAAAGCATCTCTAGACAGTAGCGACTCAGACCAGCAAATGGATATCTGCAAAGCCAGCGAAGAGGAGGAGCTTCGCCGCTCTGGTCGCCAGAAGAACCCCACGGAGAAGATGCTTGCATTTCAGAGAGAGGAGGCTCACAAAAAGGAGAAAAGGCTCACTCACTTTTATGAACTATGGAAGACCCAAGCACGTAAGACTAGAGAGCAATTAAAGTCCAACATTCCTGAAAATGAGATTGCAGCTCTTATAGACACACTAGAAGAAGGAATGTCGGATGTTATGCGCATCTATATGGAAATCAGAGATCACCTCACTCCATCCAGTGAGACAAGACGTCGGATTGATGCCTGTGAAGCAGTGACGAGGGACATTGTTAGAATTGCATATGAAAGGATAACAGGCATAGATGGAGAATTTGACAGTGAAGCAGTAAAACAACGACTTTGTGAGCTGCTTAACAGAGACTATGCTCGCTCTATCTATGGATCCACAGCCTCACCTTCAAGTCGACACTCCAGCCAAAACTCTGTGAGCTCCATTGTAACTGCTAAAAGGGCAGATGCGGCGGCAGACTTAGCAGCAAAGGAAGCAGAGTATGAAGGTTTATTGGAGGAGGAAAGACAAAAGGAAAAAATTCAACTCCTAGAGGAAAAGCAGAGAAAAGAACTTGAAACTCAGAAACGTGAGTTGGAAAGACTAAAGGCAGAGAAGGATATAAGAGCTGCCCGGGCTAGGTTGATAACCTATAACAAAGAAGTAATGCAGGAAGCTAGTGTCCTTTCCACTGATCACAGCATTGGTGAACAACGGTACATGTCCCTACAGCAACCTGTGTCTTCAGCTCCCATCCAGCAGCCTGCATATGTCACAACGACATCATCACCTCCACAGACAGATGTGACCTACCTGGCTCAAGCAGTCCAAGATAGCATAACTCTGAACAGGCTCCCGATGCCAGAACCATCTTTATTCACTGGTGACCCAATCCAGTTTATCGAGTGGAAAGCCTCATTCATATCGCTCATAGACAAAAGGAATATTTCCTCAGCTGACAAACTGCATTATCTGAGAAAGTATGTGGGAGGTCCAGCTCGAAAGACACTCGATGGTATCTTTTATAGAAGTGATGACAATGCTTATAAAGATGCATGGAACCGTCTCAACGGAAGGTATGGTCAGCCCTTCATTATTCAGAGAGCTTTTAGAGAAAAACTGGCAAAGTGGCCAAGGATTCAGCCAAAGGATGCAGAAGGACTGAGAACATTTGCTGATTTCCTACACTCATGTCAAGAAGCCATACCTCATGTTAAAGGGCTTGATATTTTGAATGACTGTGAAGAAAATCAAAAACTGATTCAAAAACTTCCAGATTGGGCAGCATCACAGTGGAACCGAAAAGTCACACAATCCTTGAAAGACAGGCAGGAGTTTCCTAACTTCCAGGACTTTGTCGGCTTCATGTTAATGGAGGCAGAGATCGCCTGTAATCCTATCACCTCATTCCAAGCCCTCCACTCATCACAGCCCAGTGTAGATAAACATTATCTGAAGGAAAGGAAGTCTAAATCCAGTGTTTTCCACACACAGACAGTTACAGAGGCTGAAACTCCAGAGCAGTTAAAAACAGATTTAAAGCCACCATGCATGTTCTGTCAAGACTGTAAACATCGCCTGCACTGCTGTCCTGGGTTCAAAAGAAAATCTCTGGATGAAAGAAGAAAATATGTAAAGGAAAAGAGACTATGCTTTGGTTGTCTGAAGCCAGGACATAACGCAAAAGACTGTCGTCACCGACACTCATGTGACAGCTGCAAAGGAAGACATCCTACACTCCTGCATGACGACGGCTACACTAAAACCAAAACCATACCAGTTCCAAATCAGATCAGCGGAGATGGAGCAGCAACCACATTGTCTCTCAGCGTGGAAACAGAGGAACCATCGGCTAACACTTCAATGATTGTGCCAGTGTGGGTTTCCTCCATCAGTAATCCAGGTATGGAAAGGCTTGTTTATGCTCTTCTGGACACTCAGAGTGATACAGTTTTCATTGAACAGGAAGTTAACAACAGCTTACAAACTGAGACACATCCTGTGAGACTGAAGCTAACTACAATGATTGGTAAAGATGCACTAATACACAGTCAAAGGGTCTCAGGTCTCAGGGTGAGAGGTTACTACTCCAACATCCTCATTGATCTCCCTCCTACATACACAAAGGACTGCATACCAGTGAACAGAACACATATTCCTACCTGTGAAACGGCAAGGCACTGGAATCATCTCACCACAATAGCAGATGAAATCCCACCACAGCTAGAATGTGAAGTTGGTCTTTTGATAGGCTACAATTGCTCAAGGGCACTGGCACCACGGCAGGTAATACATGGAGGAGATGGTGAACCCTACGCAGTTCGCACAGACTTAGGATGGAGTATTGTAGGTTGTTCATCACCACACCATGACTCACCAAGCATCACCAACATGTGCCACAGAGTTGTTATAAAAGAGTTTCCTCCAGTGACTCCAGCTGATGCAATCAGAGTTCTGGAGTCTGACTTTAAGGATACCAGTAAGAATGGAAAGGCTGTGTCTCAGGATGACATCCTCTTTCTGAATGTGCTTAAGGAAGGAATTCAGATGAACACCCAAGGTCACTATGAGATGCCACTCCCCTTTAAAGAAAGACCCTACCTCCCTGACAATAAACAACTAGCCGTTGTCCGGCTCAGTCATGTTAAAAGAAAGCTGCTGAGAGATGAAAAGTACAAGGAACATTATGTGAAGTTCATGAACGAGGTGATTGAAAAGGGTGAGGCAGCGGAAGTATGTGAGCAAGGAAAGAAAGGAGAGAAGTGGTATATTCCCCATCATGGAGTCTATCACTCCAAAAAACCTGACAAACTTCGTGTGGTTTTTGATTGCTCCGCTAAATACAAGGGAACAAGCCTGAATGACCATCTTCTGTCAGGCCCAGACTTACTGAATAGCCTAATCGGTGTACTCATCAGATTCAGACAGCACCATGTAGCACTGATGTGCGATATTGAAAAAATGTTTCATCAGTTCCATGTGTGTGAAGCTGACAGAGACTATTTACGTTTCCTCTGGTGGAAAAATGGCGACCTGCATGCGGACCCACAGGAGTTCCACATGAAGGTTCATCTGTTTGGTGCTGCATCCTCACCAGGATGCGCCAACTATGGACTGAAACAACTTGCTAAAGATCATGAGACCCAATTTCCCCTTGGCTCTGAGTTCATCATGAAAGACTTTTACGTTGATGACGGTGTCACCAGCACGGCAAGCGTAGATGAAGCTATTCAGCTTGCGAAGGAAGCTCAGGAGCTCTGTTCTATGGGTGGGTTGAGGCTGCATAAGTTTGTGTGCAACAACAGATCAGTACTGGATAGTATTCCGTCAACGGAGCATGCTACTGAAGTGAAGGCTCCAAACCTGGCCTTCAACGATTCAACGCTTGAGAGGGCCTTAGGTATCCACTGGCACATTGAATCGGATACTTTCAGATTTCGTGTCTGCCTTAAAGACCAGCCAGCAACACGACGTGGCATATTATCAACAGTAGCCTCCCTCTATGATCCACTGGGCTTTGTTGCCCCTTTTCTGCTCACCGGGAAAAAGGTGCTTCAGGAAATGTGCAGGCACGGCACAAGCTGGGATGACCCCCTCCCCAGTGAACTGCAACCAGTATGGGAGCGCTGGAAGAATGATCTTGCAAATTTGGAGGAAATCACCATACCGCGCTGCTATGTGCCCGTCGGCTTTGGAAAAGTCATGAAAAAAGAGCTACATCACTTTTCCGATGCAAGCACATATGGTTATGGCCAGTGTTCTTACTTGAGATATGTAAATGAAGATGAATGTGTTCACTGTGCTCTGGTTATGGGAAAGTCCAGAGTAGCTCCTATTAAAGTCACGACTATCCCCAGGCTGGAGCTGACAGCTGCTGTTGTGTCGGTCGCAGCAAGCAACACCCTAAAGGAGGAGCTTGGTTTTGCAGATATTGATGAATATTTCTGGACTGACTCCAAAGTGGTCTTGGGGTACATCAATAACGAGGCACGTCGTTTCCATACATTCGTATCAAACCGAGTACAGAAAATACACCTCAGCACAGCACCCCAGCAGTGGAGATACGTCTCTACCAACAATAACCCAGCAGATCTTGCCTCTAGAGGTTCAAATGCAAGTGAGATTCTCACATCAAGGTGGCTCTCAGGACCTCACTTCCTATGGGAGAAGGAGATTCCCCCAGCTGTAGATGTCGTCACTGAAGTACAGATTGGAGATCCTGAAGTCAAAAGGATTCAGACACTACACACATGGACATCTGAACAAGTGAGTCTTTCTGATCGCTTGTCAAGGTTTTCTACGTGGTCAAGAGCAACTCAAGCCATTGCTCGTCTCATCCGTCGTGCTAGGGGTGATAAATCAACAGATCACAGCACTGTACAGGAACGAGAGGACGCATGGTGCATCATCATAAAGGACCTTCAGACACAAGTATACCCAGAAGAGATAAAGTTGCTCAGTAAGACTACTCAAGTTTCTTCTCAGAGCAAACTGCATCAGTTGGATGCCTTTCTGGATCAAGATGGACTCCTCAAGGTGGGAGGAAGGTTAAAAAATGCATCCCTACCTTCTTCAGTAAAGCATCCAGTGATCATACCAAAAGATCATCCCATCACCAAGATGATAATTGCACATTGTCACGAAAATGTTCGACATCAAGGAAAATGTATGACCATCAATGAGGTCAGATCAAATGGATACTGGATCCCAGGAATCAATAGAGCAGTGGCAGCTCACCTGCATCAATGTGTTACATGTCGGAAACTCAGGAGAGTCACAGAAGAACAACGGATGGCGGATCTGCCTTCAGAGCGTGTAGACCCATCACCACCCTTCACATACTGTGGAATGGATTGCTTCAGTCCGTTCCTCACGAAACACGGACGCAAAGTGCAAAAGCGATACGGCCTCCTTTTCACCTGCCTGTGCTGTCGAGCTATCCACATTGAAATGTTAGACGACATGTCAACAGATGCCTTCATTAACGGACTCCGTTGTTTCATTGCCATAAGAGGAGCAGTTCGCCAGTTAAAATCTGATCAAGGATCTAATTTCATTGGGGCTAAAAACGAGCTAAATGAGGCTCTTAAGCAAGTGGATACAAATCGTCTGACCACATTTTTGGCTGACAGGCAGTGTGATTTCAGCATGAACGCCCCTCATTCAAGCCATGTGGGAGGTGTATGGGAGAGGCAAATTAGAACAGTGAAGAATGTTCTTCGTTCCACTCTCTCGCTCTCACCAGGCAGGCTGGATGATTCCTCGCTGCGGACATTTTTCTATGAGGCCATGGCTATAGTGAACAGTCGTCCTCTGACAGTCGACAATCTAAGTGATCCAAAGAGTCCAGAGCCACTAACACCCAATCACCTGCTCACAATGAAATCTATCACAGCCTTACCACCTCCTGGCAGATTCATAAGAGAGGACATGTATGCTCGTAAGAGGTGGCGTCACGTTCAGTATCTCTCAGAGCAATTCTGGAGTCGCTGGAGAAAGGAGTACCTCTTTAATATTGCTACTAGACAGCGCTGGCATACTCCTAGAAGAAACCTCAAGGTCGGCGATATTGTCATGGAGAAGGCAGATGATCTGCCACGGAATGAGTGGAAGTTGGCCAAAGTTATAGAAACAGTGACTGATACAGATGGACTTGTGAGAAAGGTAAAGATTCGTGTTGGAGATCAAAAGATGGGAAAGGAGGGACATCGTTCTGGCAAGCCATCCATCGTCGAACGTCCTGTGCAGAAGCTGATCCTGCTTTTAGAGACTGTTTAACCACCCTCTTCACTCCACAGATATATCCTTTGCAGTATGAAGAGTTTTTCATGGGCATTATCATTGACTAAAGTTTTAAGGGTCAAAGGTCAGATTGAGTCATAAAATTATTCATGCTTTGTACCCCATATTGTTTTGAAAAGCACTCATAATTTGGTGGGAGTGTAAATGACCTTAATATGCCACAGTGTATTTTCATGATGTTTCGTTTCCATGGTTGTTTGTTTTATGAGTGATCTCCTTGAAAGATTGACTTGTTTTCTTTGTTTTACCGTCATTTCCTGTTTTTGGGTTGGTGCTTTTATTTTGATACGGTGTGTAACCGGAAATCAGAAAAAAAAAGACGAATCTGCAGATCTGCAGCGTTTGCACGACACAAACGAGTCAATTAAAAGTTAAAAAACATTAAAGAAACGTCAAATTATAAGTTCGTTTAGCACCTGGCTGATAAAGGCACAAGCTCTTACGGTGTGTTCAAGGTGTGTTCAAGGTGTGTTCAAGGTGTGTTCAGAGTGTGTTTTATTGGAGCAACGTTAACGTTAATAAACCTATGAACCATCAGTTAAGGAGTTCGACCATCATTCAGCCGGGGACGCTACACTGGAGTGATAGTTACTGGAAATGGGCCTCTGTACACCTATGTAGATATTGCACCAAAAACCAGACATTTGCAGCTAGAATAGTCATTTACCACATTAGCAATGTATAGAGTGTATTTCTTTAAAGTTAAGACTACTTTAAAGTTATCTTCATTGAAAAGTACAGTGCTTTTCCTTCAAAAATAAGGACATTTCAATGTTACCCCAAACTTTTGAACGGTAGTGTATATATGACGTGTACAAATATATACTACTCTACATATCTAATATGTACATGTTATATTTAAATACAGATACAATGACCGTGCGACTTTGACTATAAATACGTCATATCTTCATACACAAACCACATGTTTGAATTCTAAATGACTCATTTCTCGCCTCAAATGATCTTAAAACTTTGTTCCGGGACAAAGAAAAATATTTATTTCAGATTTATATTTCTATTATCTGCTGCTATGCTCCGCCGAAATGCATTCTGGGATACATGGCCATCCCAAGTACGCTTATGTCACCTCCGATGCATACTTGGTAAAAATGGGCGGAGCAAGAACACTTCCGGGTTCAAGAACCGTCCTCGCTGTTCGCTTACTTGAGAATTGGAACAGCACTTGGACTGAGGCTGGTACGGGAGTACGCAGGTACACACAAGTACGCAAAGTACGTACAAGTATGGATATTGAGAAACGGCTACTGATGGCATCTGGACTTTGGTGTGGGCGAGTGAGTGCTTTACAAACGTCAGTTTCCTGTTGGAAAGTCTGTGTAACAGTGAGATAAAGACGTGAACGTGTTCTGAAAGAGGAACTAAACCCCTGATCTGAAGCTGACTCCGCCCAATGCCTGATTTTAAAAATCTGCAAAAAGTGGGCAGGGTTATCGGTGAGTGGGGGCGTGAGTGAGCACCACAGGGGGCGTGGCGATCGAGTGCAAATGTCGACAGCTTGCTGTGGTGTTTCCAGTGGCAGCTTAGAGCTGCATTTAGCGTGAGACACACATTTCAATAAGTTTCCACACTCAAACACTCACACACTCACACATGACATTTCCCACGCTGATAATCTTTCTGTGATGTAGTAAAGTGAACTGTGATGTGGTGTCATTATGGGATCTTTTATTCTGAAAAGTAAACCGGATGTTTTATTTTGCTACTTCCTCTCCCGCTGCTTCTGCTGAATTTATGCAGAAATAGGAGTGCTGTGTATCCACTCCGAGCCCCGCCCCCCCACTGCTGTGTCTGTGTCTGTGGCTAGAGGAGGACGTTTAGTGACGACAACATGGGAAGAACCAGCTAATAGAAACATTCATATGTAATGGGAGGTGTTTATCCAGAGAAGGCAGTACATACACACATTTAACACAAAATACGTCATTCAAATACTTTACACAAAACTACCAAGAGTTGGACCTGGATCAGTCAATAATATTACTAGATAACCGTATACACTAGTTTGAACCTGAACAAAGTGGTTTAGGGTTTAGTTCCTCTTCCTCATGCAGATTTTATTGAACTATTGAAAGTTGTTTGTGTGTGTGCGTGTGTGTGCGTGGTCAGACATTTCTGTGGGATCTCCTTCCCAGAGGTCACTGGAACGCCTTCTGGTTTGGGATCACTGATGGACACACGGAGGATCAGTGGAAATGGGTGGATGGAACGCCGCTGGTTGGAGGGTAGGTTCACTGTTGTACCGTCTCTAATTTATATGTCTATAGACGCCCACAGCTATAGTGTTTGTGCTGTTTTATGATTATGATGATGATGATGACATTAATCTACAGTTAATCATGTGGTTAGGTTTAGTGTCAGAGTGAAGAACGAGTCACGCTTGTTTCCTGACGACAACAACATCATTTCCATCAGCAGTGTAAAAACACACCTCCTCCAGCTTCTCCTCCTACTGTCCATCACAAGAACTCATGTTTGTGTCACTTTGGCTTTGGTGTGGGAGAGTGAGTGGTTTACACACTTCACTTTCTCACAACAATCAGATAAAGATGTGAACGTGTTAAGCTGATGGCAATGTGTGATGTGATTCAGATTTCATGTTGCTAGGGGCGCTCACAGTTAAATTAGTTGAGTTTAAACTAATCTGAACACATACTGTCTTCTGTCTCCTGAGAGGATTTTTAAAGAATCCTTAGAAAAAGTCAGAATTTCAGAATTTAAGTTTGAATTCTTAGATTTGAACCAGAATTTGAAGAAAGAGTCTGAATTTTTTTTTTGGGGCTGAATTCTGAATTTGAAGTCAGAATTGTGGGATTAAAGTTAAAGTTTGTGAGAAATCTGAGATTTCATTCACAAACCTGAGATTAAGTCAGAATTTTGAGATAGTCAGAATAAATCTGAATTTTGAGACAAAAAGAACCCTGAATTCTGAGATTTAAGATTAAAAAGTTATAAAAATTCAGATTTATTACGACTATCTCAAAATTCTGATTTATTTAATTTAATTCCAGGATTAAAAGTCAATTTTTCCTTCGAAGTTTAGAAGGAAAAAGGCAACATTTTATAAAACATGGAAAAAAACAACTTTTAATAAAAAATAAGACTTTTTGAAAACACATGTGGCTCTAATCCCCTAATCCTCCTCCGTAGTTTTATGAACAATGCAAAGTTAGTTTTCTTCACCCCTCGCTTTGTTTTTATTTAATGAATGACTGAAATAATGGTTTGTCTCAAAGTTTCTGGGAGGTCGGTGAACCCAACAACCACATCAACGAGGACTGCGGCTACATGATCAAGACACAGGTGTTGGAGCGAGTGGCCATCCGCAGCTGGTACGACGCCCCCTGCTCAATGCCACTGCCCTACATCTGTGAGAAGGAGATGATTGCCGGCACCAGCACCGCCATGCCACACTGAGGCGCCCGTGAGACCACGCGACCAGCTGAAATCCTGTGATTTTTCTCATTTTTGTCCTCAAAAACAAACTCAGATGCTTTGTTTTTGTTTGAACTTTAAAGGGAGAGTTCAGGTTTTCTCAAATCTGACCACAGACACAACAGACGTTCAGAATTCAAGTCAGAATTCTGAGATTATACACATGACGACAAACATGAAAAAATAATTAGAATGAATTCTGAGATCTAGGTCAAAGGGAAAAAAGTCAGAATTATAAGATTTAAAATAAAAAGTCAACATTTTGAGGGAAAAATGTGAATTCTGAATTTAAAGTCAGAATTTTGGGATTAGAGTTAAAATTGTTACTCAGAAATCCCAGATTAAAGGTAAAATTGTTAAATTCAGAATTCCCAGATTGAAGTTAAACTTGGTAAAGTTAGAATATGCAGATTAAAGTTAAAATTGTCTTGTTATGTTAGAAATCTCACTAAAATATTTGAAATGTTTAAAATTCTGTCTTATTCTCAGAATTTAAAAAAATAATCCTGGAATTCTGTCTTTAATTTCAGAATTCACATGTTTTGCCACAACATTCTGACTTAATATTTAGTGGTGAAACAAAGTTTCTAAATAACAAAGTTATTTAGCAATAACTGTGCAGAGGTCACAAAAATAGACATAAAAACATTGAACTGTGACGTATTTTCAAATTTCACAAATTCAATGTGATTTTGAAACATTTTAAGTTTTGCTCAGGTTTGTTTGTGGAGTTGGTGAAAATGAAAATCATCAGGTTGTTTATAGGTTGAAGCTCTGTACTGCACATTCTCAGAGCCTCTGCGTGTAAATGTTATCATAGTAATGGAAAACGTGTTCTAAAGGTTTAATAAAACCATTTCAGGGAGGAGAGTCCAGGGAGCTCACAAGTCATTTAAAGTTCCAGTGTATAAGAACTAGCGACACCTAGTGGTGAGGAAGACTCCTTTAACAACAGAGTCACCTTTTAAAATCTACGTCAGTTTAAGTTCCTGAAGTTTGAGATTTGAACATCCCAGCACACAGGAGTCGTTCAGTTTCACAAAATTATAGACGAACGTTAATGTTTTCATTTATGTCTTTAATGTGAAATTTGCTTTTATAGAAATTAATTTGTGTCATTTCTCCTTCACGTTATCATGTGATTTTGCTCAGTTGATTTGAGCCTTGATTTAATCAAAACTAAGTGTTTTCTGTGGATCTCGTGTAAATAAACAAATCTTTTTCTATTTTAATGCCTCGCCACAGTTGAGACCTTTATTGTGAAAGTATTTTAAGTGAATATAGTAATAAATATTTTCTGTCAGCCAGTTTACCATAAATAATCTATCAGATTAAAAATAATATACATTATTACATTTGCTGCCCCCAAGTGGCCAGAAAATCAATTAATGCTTTTTAAATTTGAAACTAGTTTTCTGGAAATTATGACAACAAAAACAAAACGCTTTTTTTCAAACGATAGAAAGTAAAAAAAAAAATAGATTTGTCACATTGTAGTTTAACGCGTGTATGTGTGTGTGTACTGACAGCAGGTGGCGCTGCTCACACAAACAGCCCACAGTCAGAATAAATGAAGAGGAAATTTAGTTCATCTGAATTTTTGAAATATAATCTGATCATATAAAGAAAAGAAAAAAATTGGATTATTTCTGTAAATCTACAATGAAGGTTTAAAAATACACGACATTATAATGTAGACAGACAGACAGACAGACGACTTTATTAATCCCTTTGGGAGGTTCCCTCGGGGAAATTAACAATGTGTAAAAAAAATAAAATAACTACAATTGAAATAAATGAAGAAAAACTGTTTTGTTTTGTTAGAAAACGGTCGTGTGGACGCAGGAAAGAAGGATCTTTATGGCTGCAGTCGCTCGTGTGTCTCATGTCCGTCCTGAGCTCGTTAACACAGAGTTATCAGGACGAGTCAGCTCGTCCTCTTCTGTCACACTTCATTAGTCTGGATTAAAGGCCTCGGATTTAAAAATCAACCAATGAGGAGTGAAGTCACGTCACAAACTTCAGTTTCCTTGTGCGTCTCACTGTGAGATAGAGACGTGAACATATTGTTAAAAAATCACTGAAACTCACTCACTCTCCCACACCAAAGCCCATAGAGAAAATCAGTGATTGAAGCTCAGTGACACAGGAGCGGCCTCGTGTGGTCACCGTGTGTCACTGAAGTCAATCTGAATGAAGGATTTTAAAAGCCAAAATCACTAAAATAAGACATTTGAACTTAGTGATGGAGGCAGCAGTGGATCAACAACTCCTGTGTGTGTGTGTGTGTGATGTTATAATCACTGGTTTTCTCTATGAGGTTTGGTGTGGGAGAGTGAGTGGTTTACAAACTTCAGTTTCCTGTTGGTAAAGTGTGTGTAACAGTGAGATACAGACGTGAACGTGTGACGTAGAGGTCGTAGATTTAATCTGACGTAGATTTTATGAGCTAAGTTATTTCTGCCATAGCATCTCAAGAAATGTATGTTAAATAATGAATTTCACAGCTGTTTTCAGTTCTTTAAAGAACTGCAGTTTCACTTTGAGACAAAAACTCGCTGGCGTTTGATCCTTGATCTGCTCCTCCTCCTCCTCCTCCTCTTCCTCCTCGGCTTCCTCCTCCTCCTTATGTCGTCGCTGTGTGACGCATGTTTAGCGTGACCTGCTCTAATTCCCTAACGAGATTGGCCGTCCCCGGATATCCCATTAGACCCTGATTAACCAGGCTCAGCTCATTAGCTCTGACAAACCAGTTCACCCCGTCAGCCCCAGACCCAGACCCAGCCCCAGACCCAGACCCAGCCTCAGCCTCAGACCCAGACCCTGACCCAGATCCAGACCCACCACAAACCTTTATGGGCGTCATATTTCCAGTGAACCACTGTGTTCATAATGAACCTGATTGAAAACACTTTAACTCTTGTTTTTAAAGCTTAGAACAGAAAAACCAGCAAATCTTCAACTACGAAATGAAACCAATTATGTTTAGTTATATATGTAGTTCTAGGCTATCGGGGGCCCTGGTGATCAGGGGGGGCCCCAAGCAGCCGCTTAGTTCACTTATGCCCAGGGGCCGGCTCTGCTGTAAAAATCATTCACTCATTCACTCATATCTGTGAAAATGAACATTTAACATATTTTCTCTGTTACTTTGACGCCAGTTTCTCTTCCATGTGTTTTCTTGTTTTCTCTCATTTCACCTTCACCTCTTCCCTTTCTCCTCCTCCTCTTCTTGTCTTTTGACCTCATCACCTGATTTTCTCCCTGCAATCGGTTTACCTGCTCCTCGCGCCACCGCTCTCTCTCTCTCTCACTCTCCTCTCTATTTCCATCTTTGAGCTTTATCCCTTCATCCCTTATCTCCTTCATCCCCTCCAATCCTCATCTGCTCTTCACTGTTGGAGGAAGCGAGACAGAAAGAGAGAGTTTTTTCGGAGGCAGGAGCCAGCGAGCAGCTCGAGCTTCCTGCGACGGTGGAATCTAAAAAAGAGAGACGCTGAGCTCAGAGGGGAAACTGCTGAAGAAGAAGAAGAAGAAGAAGAAGAAGAAGAAGAGAGAGGGACCACAGTGTGTGTGTGTGTGGGAGAGAGAGACAGAAGTAAAGGTGAGTTTTTGTCTTTATGCTTCAGTCGCTGAACTCTCTGCACGTGAAGCAGAACCGTTTAGTCCAAAGGCAGAAAGAATAATATCAGTTTTCACTTTGATGTGCAACTTCTGCAGCTTCTTTCATTCATCCATTCATTCATTCATTTATTTCCCTCCTTTACTCCTGATTCATGCCTTACAAATAGAGTGAGTGAGTGTGACGTTTTAAATCCTCTGACGGTGATCTTTGGATCATCGTGAAGCTGCCAAGAGGATTGAAGCCTCGGGAAAAGCTGCTGCTCCATCGTGACATGAAAAATGAGCCGGTGAACAATCACGTGTTCGTGTGGACAAAACACATGCATTTATTTTGAATTTGGACACAAAAAAAAGGAACTGACACTTGTGATTCGGTGTGGATGAGCAGAAAGTGACTTTTAATCTGAAAACCTTAGGTTCGATACTAAGAGCTTTATTTTGAAAGTGGGGTTGTGATTTCAATTTGAATGCTAATGTAGACAATTAAGAGCCGAGTCTTTTATTTTGAAAACCGCAGGATCAGGTTTTAGCATGGACACGGAAACTCACTTTTATTTTGAAAAATGCAGGATCGTGTTGTAGCATGGACAAACATATACTAAGACCTTTATTTTAAAGAATGCAGATTGCATTTTAGTGTGAACGAACAGAATCTGCGAATTTTATTTTGAAAAATCTAGGGTTGTGATTTTGTGTAGATGAACAGAAACTGAGACTTTTATTTAGAAGAATGCAGATTGCATTTTAGTGTGGACCAACAGAATTTGGGACTTTTATTTTGAAAACTGTAGGGTTGTGATTTTGTGTGGATGAACAGAAACTGAGACTTTTATTTTGAAGAATGCAGATTGAAGGTGCTTGGACATGTGGACTCAGTGTCCTCGTCTCCCTCGTCCCTCATCTCCCTTGTCCCTCGTCCCTCCCTCCGTCTGTGATCCCGAGGTAAAGAGCAGTCAGTAATCGGATGACAGGAGATTTGAGAGCTAAGGCCTCTTTGAAGATCTGCTGCTGGGATTTAAACCTGCACCAAACCACCTTCACCACTGAACCACCCTCATCCACCTTCAGCTTCCTCCCTGCGTCCTGCCTACATCCTCACTACCTTCTCCCTGCGTCCTCCCTACCTCCTCCTTGCGATATGTATAAGTTACAATATATTTAAGTCACAATACAATATTATTACGCCACACGGTGGTGTAGTGGTTAGCACTCTCGCCTTGCAGCGAGAAGACCCGGGTTGGAACAAGGGCCTTTCTGCATGGAGTTTTCATGTTCTCCCCGTGTGTGTGTGGGTTTTCTCTGGGTTCTCCAGCTTCCTCCCACAGTCCAAAAACATTGGAGATTAGGTAAATTGGACACTCTAAATTGACCATAGGAGTGAGTGTGAGAGCCAATGGTTGTTTGTCTCTATCTGTGTGTGTGGCCCTGCGATGGACTGGCCAACTGTCCAGGGTGTACCCCGCCTATCGCCCGATGTGGCTGAGATTGGCACAGCACCCCCCACCACCCTCTGGTGGAGGATAAAGCGGTAGATGATGACTGATTGACGATACTATCACGATATATTGAAGTTACGATACGATATTATCACGATATATTGAAGTTACGATACAGTATTATCACAATATATTAAAGTTACTTAAATCACATGACGATATATCACGATATATTGAAGTTACAATACAATATTATCACATTATATTGAAGTTACGATACAATATTATCACGATATATTGAAGTTACAATACAATATTATCACATTATATTGAAGTTACGATACAATGTTATCACATTATATTGAAGTTACGATACAATATTATAACGATATATTGTAGTTAAGATACAATATTATCACAATATATTGAAGTTACGATACAATATCACATTATATTGAAATTACGATACAATATTATCACAATAGATTGAAGTTACGATACAATATTATCACGATATATTGAAGTTACGATACGATATTATCACGATATATTGAAGTTATGATACGATATTATCACAACATATTGAAGTTACGATACGATATTATCACGATATATTGAAGTTACGATACAATATTATCACAATATATTAAAGTTACTTAAATCACAATACGATATATCACGATATATTGAAGTTACGATACAATATTATCATGATATATTGTAGTTAAGGTACAATATCACGATATATTGAAGTTACGATACGATATTATCACATTATATTGAAGTTACGATACAATATTATCACGATATATTGAAGTTACGATACAATATTATCACATTATATTGAAGTTACGATAGAATATTATCACGATATATTGTAGTTAAGATACAATATCATCACGATATATTGAAGTTACAATACGATATTATCACATATTTAAGTTACGATACAATATTATCACAATATATTGAAGTTACTATACAATATTATCACGCTATATTGAAGTTACGATACAATATTATCACGATATATTGAAGTTACCATACAATATTATCACGATATATTGAAGTTACCATACAGTATTATCACAATATATTAAAGTTACTTAAATCACATTACGATATATCACGATATATTGAAGTTACAATACAATATTATCACATTATATTGAAGTTACATATTATCACCATATATTGAAGTTACCATACAGTATTATCACAATATATTAAAGTTACTTAAATCACATTACGATATATCACGATATATTGAAGTTACAATACAATATTATCACATTATATTGAAGTTACGATACAATATTATCACAATATATTGAAGTTACGATACAATATTATCACGCTATATTGAAGTTACTATACAATATTATCACGATATATTGAAGTTATGATACAATATTATCACGATATATTGAAGTTACCATACAGTATTATCACAATATATTAAAGTTACTTAAATCATATTGCGATATATCACGATATATTGAAGTTACCATACAGTATTATCACATTATATTGAAGCTACGATACAATATTATCACCATATATTGAAGTTACGATACAATATTATCACGCTATATTGGAGTTACGATACAATATTATCACAATATATTAGTTACTTGAATCACAATACGATATTATCACATTATATTGAAGTTACGATACAATATTATCACGATATATTGAAGTTACGATACAATATTATCACATATATTGAAGTTAAGTCACAATACGATATATCACGATATATTGAAGTTACAATACAATATTATCACAATATATTGAAGTTACGATACAATATTATCACATATATTGAAGTTACTTAAGTCACAATACGATATATCACGATACAATATTATCACAATATATTGAAGTTACGATACAGTATTATCACGATATATTGAAGTTACAATAAGATATTATTACAATATATTGAAGTTACAATACAATATTATCACGATATATTGAAGTTACGATAGAATATTATCACGATATATTGAAGTTACGATAGAATATTATCACGATATATTGAAGTTACGATAGAATATCATCACGATATATTGAAGTTACGATAGAATATTATCACATTATATTAAAGATACTTAATTGAAGATATATTGAAGTTGCGATTAATTTAAGTCACAATACGATATTGTCATGATAGGATATTAAGATGATATTTCAGTCACGATACGATAAGAGTCCAGTCCGGAGACTTTTCCTGCACCAAAGCTCAAATGTTATTAAAGTTTCATGGATTCACAAACTTTTCCTCAAAGTTCAAACTCTTTTCTCGTTGTTTTTGATTTGCAGGCTCATTTTCCGCTCATAACATCCCCTAACAACCGCCGCCATGGCAGCTGAGAAGGCTGAAATAGATGCACTGAAAAAGGAGTGCGATGGCCTCCGCACAAAGATCGAGGTGAGCGGCTCCTGCAGGCCAATACACACATTTGATTTTAATTTCCTCAAAAGAGAAGAAAAAAGTGTTTTCATCATTTTACAAATTTGCAAATTCTTTTATTATTTCACTGTAAAAAAAACAACTATTTATTAACGTGTGGTTTACTTATTCATCTTATTAATATTGGGTTTCACAGAATTTGAAGTAAAAGAAACGGTCAGAAGAATTAAATCTTCTGTGAGTTATGAAGTGAGTGAAGTTCTCCTCTCTCTCCACTAGGCGGCCCGTAAGGCTGTGAATGACAGCACTATGACTGACGCGGCAGGAGGCGTCGACACTGTGGGTCGAGTGCAGCTCAAACTCAGGAAGACGCTCAAAGGTCACCTGGCCAAAATCTACGCCATGCACTGGGCGGCTGACTCCAGGTGAGAGTGTCAGTAAACGAAGGGGCAGGGCTTCGCCAGCCAGCAGGGGGCGTGTCAGATGTATATGCTGCCTTCCGTTTACGTTAACTGCGTTTCCAGTTGAGAAGTCGTAAGAAAATAAGGACATAAACAGGCTAGCCAACCTTTTAGTTGCACAATCAGTTCCCAGAACATTCCCCTAACATTACTTTTCTACAACCTTCATACAACCTTTAGACAACATTCTTTTTTGATTCTCAGAACATCAACTCGGAAATTCCGACTTGTAACTACAACTGGAACGTACCATTAGGCTCCACTTTATGTAGCTGTCATGTCGGCCATCTTAATTTAAACTCACAGGTTAATGCTAATGTAGTTTGATTTTACGATATTTAAACCCTTTTTTGGAGTGAAATCTAAAACAGTTTTGTTTTAATGTTTCTAATGTTTCTAATGTTTTTAATGTTTCTAATGTTTTTAATGTTTCTAATGTTTCTAATGTTTTAATGTTTCTAATGTTTCTAATGTTTTTAATGTTTCTAATGTTTCTAATGTTTTTGTTTCTAATGTTTCTAATGTTTTTAATGTTTCTAATGTTTCTAATGCTAATGTTTTTAATGTTTTTAATGTTTCTAATGTTTTTAATGTTTCTAATGTTTCTAATGTTTTTAATGTTTCTAATGTTTCTAATGTTTTTAATGTTTCTAATGTTTCTAATGTTTTTAATGTTTCTAATGTTTCTAATGAGTCGTCTTCTTGTCCGTGTCTCAGACAAATGGTCAGCGCGTCACAGGACGGCAAGCTGCTCATCTGGGACACGTTCACAGGAAACAAGGTATGTCACACACACAAACACACACACGAGAATGTTGTGCACGGTGTAAACAAATGTTTTTTTTGCCAGCTGATCGCTGTGCCTCTAAAGTCGGCGTGGGTGATGAGCGTGGCCTTCGCTCCCTCTGGTAACCTGGTGGCCAGTGGAGGTCTGGACAACATCTGCACCGTCTACAACATCAAGTCTGCCAGCCCCAAGACGCTGAGAGAGCTGGACGCACACACAGGTGAGGACACGCACGAATCTGAGGGCGAAAAAAATAAAAGACTAAACACAAACGAGAGGGAGGACGATTCCACTGATCACATGATTTTTTCTCGGTTTCTGCCAGGTTATCTGTCCTGCTGCCGTTTCCTCAGTGACTCTGAGATCCTGACCGCCTCTGGTGACACCACCTGGTGAGAATCACACCTCATTCAGCTACGCATATATTCATCATCCATTCATCCATTCATCTATTAATGTATCTATCCATTCACCCATGAATGCATGTGTCCATGCATTCATGTATCCATGCATTCATGTGTCCATGTATCCATGCATTCATGTATCCATGCACTCATGTGTCCATACATTCATATATCCATGCATTCATGCATTCATGTGTCCATACATTCATATATCCATGCATTCCCATGCATATATGCATTCATGTATCCATGCATTCATGTGTCCATGTATTCATATATCCATGTTCATGTCATATATCCATGCATTCATGTATCCATGCATTCATGTGTCCATGTATTCATATATCCATGCGTTCATGTGTCCATGCATTCATGTATCCATGCATTCATGTCCATGCATTCATATATCCATGCATTCATGTGTCCATGCATTCATGTATCCATGCATTCATGTGTCCATGCATTCATCATGTATCCATGCATTCATGTGTTCCATGTATTCGCATTCATGTGTCCATGCATTCATGTATCCATGTATCCATTCATGTCCATGCATTCATGTATCCATGCATTCATATACCCATGCATTCATGTGTCCATGCATTCATGTGTCCATGTATCCATGCATTCATGTGTCCATGCATTCATGTATCCATATTCATGTGTCATGTCCATGCATTCATGTATCCATGCATGTCCATGCATATATGTGTCCATGCATTCCATATCCATGTTCCCATGTATTCCATATCCATGCTTCATGTGTCCATGTATCCATGCATTCCCATGCATTCATGTATTCATGCATTCATGTGTCCATGCTTCATGTGTCCATGCATTCATATGTCCATGCATTCATGTATCCATGCATTCATGTACCATGCATGTGTCCATGTGTCCATGTATTCATATATTCATGCGTTCATGTGTCCATGTATCCATGCATTCACGTGTCCATGCATTCATGTATCCATGCATTCATGTGTCCATGCATTCCATGCATTCATATGTCCATGCATTCATGTGTCCATGCATTCATGTGTCCATGCATTCATGTACCCATGCATTCATGTGTCCATGCATTCATGTGTCCATGTATCCATGCATTCACCTGTCCATGCATTCATGTATCCATGCATTCATGTGTCCATGCATTCATATGTCCATGCATTCATGTATCCATGCATTCATGTGTCCATGCATTCATGTCTCTATGCATTAATTTGTCCATGCATTCATGTATCCATGCACTCATGTGTCCATGCATTCATGTGTCTATGCATTCATTTGTCCATGCATTCATGTATCCATGCATTCATATATCCATGCATTCATGTGTCCATGCATTCATATGTCCATGCATTCATGTATCCATCCATTCATGTGTCCATGTATCCATGCATTTATGTATCCATGCATTCATGTGTCCATGTATCCATGCATTTATGTATCCATGCATTCATGTGTCCATGCATTCATATGTCCATGCATTCATGTATCCATCCATTCATGTGTCCATGTATCCATGCATTCATGTATCCATGCATTCATGTATCCATCCATTCATGTGTCCATGTATCCATGCATTCATGTATCCATGCATTCATGTGTCCATGCATTCATATATCCATGCATTCATGTGTCCATGCATTCAAATATCCATGCATTCATGTGTCCATGCATTCATATATCCATGCATTCATGTGTCCATGCATTCATATATCCATGCATTCATGTATCCATGCATTCATGTGTCCGTGCATTCATGTATTCATGCATTCATGTATCCATGCATTCATGTATTCATGCATTCATGTATCCATGCATTCATATATCCATGCAATCATGTGTCCATATGTCCATGCATTCATGTATCCATGCATTCATGTGTCCATGTATCCATGCATTCATATCCATGCAATCATGTGTCCATATGTCCATTTCATGTATCCATGCATTCATGTGTCCATGTATCCATGCATTCATCTGTCCATGCATTCGTGTATCCATGCATTCATGTGTCCATGCATTCATGTATCCATGCATTTATGTATCCATGCATTCATGTGTCCATGTATCCATGCATTCATCTGTCCATGCATTCATATCCATGCATTCATGTGTCCATGCACATTCATATATCCATGCATTCATGTGTCCATGCATTCATATATCCATGCATTCAAACTAGCAGAAATGATGTACCTACTAAAAATACCATAGCAGTCATGTTGACCTTTCATAATTAATGTGCATATAATTTAAATAATCAAAGTACAAAGTGAAAATAAATAGACGTGTAATGTGCAGGTGATCGTAAATATGAGAAAATGTGATTGAATCTGCTCTTCAAATCACAGATAAAAGCCCTTTATTTTTTTATTTA
Organism: Solea senegalensis; assembly: GCF_019176455.1. NCBI lineage: Eukaryota > Metazoa > Chordata > Actinopteri > Pleuronectiformes > Soleidae > Solea > Solea senegalensis. The sequence continues at coordinate 18,920,848 of NC_058039.1, forward strand.
TAACTCATTAGAAATGATTTATTTCTTTAACCTTAAAACTGTTTAATTAACATTTGTAGATATATATTATAATTACTTCACTGCTTTGTCTTCCCCGTCTCTTGCCGCTCCTGTCGACGCTCATGTGGACAGAACGCAGTTCAGTCGCGAGGCACAAGTTTTTCATAAAGAACTGAGGCTTTTATTTATTACAGAACTCCGTCTCTGGTCATCTGCGTTGTCACGAGGGAAGATCTCTTCAGTCTGATTTAGTTCATCAGATGAACTAAATGAAAACTGCACTGTCAATCAAACAAAATCACACTAACCCTATGACAAAGAACAACTTTAGGATTTATCGAGTCATTTCTTTAGCTAATATGATATGAAATATAAATGAAAGTAATTTATTTTAAGAGATCTGTACCTCAAGTGGGGGGCACAAGCATTTTTGGGGGCGGGCCCAGCCCCCAATGGCCCGCCCATAGCGACAGGTATGTCCATGTATCCTGTTGTTGGAATGCATCAGTCAGTGTTTCTTCACCGTCACTCTAACAGAAGTTCAGAGCAGATACAGAATCAAACCTGGAACCTGAAAACTCCTGTTTCTGTCGTATGTGTCCACCTCCGTCCTCTCAGCTGCCTGTGGGACCTGGAGACCGGCAAACAGAAGATCATCTTCACCAACCACATCGGGGACTGCATGTCTCTGGCTCTGTCCCCCGATGGCAACACCTTCATCTCTGGAGCCTGTGACTCTCTGGCCAAGCTGTGGGACCTGAGGGAAGGAACATGCAAGCAGACGTTCAGCGGACACACCAGTGACATCAACGCCATCTCTGTGAGACACACACACACACACACACCAGTGACATCAACGCCATCTCTGTGAGACACACACACACACACACACACACAGTGACATCAGCCATCTCTGTGAGACACACACACACACACACACACACACAGTGACATCAACGCCATCTCTGTGAGACACACACACACACAGTGACATCAGTGAGACACACACACACACACAGTGACATCATCATCTCTGTGAGACACACACACACACACACCAGTGACATCAACGCCATCTCTGTGAGACACACACACACACACACAGTGACATCAACACCATCTCTGTGAGACACACACACACACACACACACACACACACCAGTGACATCAACACCATCTCTGTGAGACACACACACACACACACACACACACACAGTGGCATCAACGCCATCTCTGTGAGACACACACACACACACACAGTGACATCAACGCCATCTCTGTGAGAGACACACACACACACACACGCACACCAGTGACATCAACACCATCTCTGTGAGACACACACACACACACACACACACACACACACACACACACACACACACACACACAGTGACATCAACCATCTCTGTGAGACACACACACACACACACACACAGTGACATCAACGCCATCTCTGTGAGACACACACACACACACACACACACACACAGTGACATCAACATCTCTGTGAGACACACACACACACACACACACCAGTGACATCAATCTCTGTGAGACACACACACACACACACACACACACACACATGATTTTAATGTGTGAAATGAAGATGAGGAAGTAAAGACTGACCTGATGAATGAATGTTGCGTTAAGTCTACGATAACTTTAAGAACATGTTTTTACAACTTAATCTCACAGACTGAAGTTTGTAAACACTAACTCTCACACACCAAAGTCCACAGAGAACATCAGTGATTTTAACATCACACACACACACACAGGAGTTGTTGATCCACCGCTGGCTCCATCACTGAATTCAAATGTCTGATTTTAGTGAATTTGGTTTTTAAAATCCTTCATTCAGATTGACTTCAGTGACACAAAGTGACCACACGAGGCAGCAGAGGACAAGCAGCTCCTGTGTGTGTGATGTTAAAATCACGGATTTTCTCTCTGAGGTTTGGTGTGGGAGAGTGAGTGTTCTACAAACGTCAGTTTCCTGTTCCCCTAAAGTCTGTCTCACAGTGACATAAAGACATGAACGTCTTCTTAAAGACATCGCAGACTTAAACTAAGTATAATTTGATCAGTCAAGTCTTTTCTTCAGTGGCTAAAATCAGTTTTTCCTGTTGTCGGTGAGTGACGTTACATTACATTACATTACATTACATGTCATTTAGCAGATGGTGAACAGTCTGGAGTTCTGCGAGTGCCTCTGTTTGCCGATGCAGAGCGAAGTGGGCGGGCTGGGGTGTAGGTTTTGATCATGTCCTGGATGTAGGTTGGACCGGATCTGTTTGTAGCATGGAACGACGTCTTGAAGCGGATGCGAGCAGCTACCAGTCAGTGAAGGGAGCGGAGGAGCGGTGTAGTGTGGGAGAACTTAAGAAAGCTGAAGACCAGTCGAGCTGCTGCATTCTGGATGAGTTGCAGAGGTCGTATGGCACACGCAGGGAGACCAGCCAGGAGGGAGGTGCAGTAATCCAAGCGTGAGATGACAAGAGTCTGGACCAGAACCTGTGCCGCCTTCTGGGTTAGAAGAGGCCGTATCCTTCTGATGTTGTGCAACATGTATCTGCAAGATCAAGCTGTTGCAGCAATGTTGGCAGTGAGGGAGAGATGGTCGTCAAGTGTCACACCCAGGTTCCTTGCGGTGTGAGAAGGAGTTACCACAGAGTTGTCGAGGGTGATGGTTAGATCTGTGGTGGGAGAGCCCTTTCCTGGGAGAAAAAGAAATTCAGTCTTGTCGAGATTGAGTTTCAGGTGATGGTCAGACATCCACTGAGAGATGTCGGTCAGACAAGCGGAGAACCGTTCTGCTACCTGTGTGTCGGAGCTGGGAAAAGAGAGAATGAGTTGGGTGTCATCGGCGTAGCTGTGATAGGAAAGACCATGAGAGAGAATAACAGAACCAAGAGAGTTGGTGTATAGAGAGAAGAGGAGAGGGCCCAAGACAGAACCCTGAGGGACCCCAGTAGCTAGAGGACAGGGGTCAGACATGGATCCTCTCCAGGTTACTCTGTATGTTCGGTTTTGAAGATAGGACGAGAGTAGGGTAAATGCAGAGCCTGAGGCACCTAGTTCTTGAAGGGAGGAAGTAAGGATCTGGTGGTTAACTGTGTCAAACGCTGCAGAAAGGTCCAAGAGGATGAGCACAGAGGAGAGAGAGGCAGCCCTGGCAGTGTGGAGTTGCTCAGTGACAGCAAGAAGTGCAGTTTCGGTCGAGTGACCTGCTTTAAAACCAGACTGAAGAGGATCAAGAAGGTTGTTCCGGTGAAGATAGGAGGAGAGTTGATTAAAGATAGCACGCTCCAGAGTTTTGGAGAGAAAAGGAAGAAGAGAGACAGGTCTGTAGTTATTTACTTCAGACGGGTCAAGGGTGGGTTTTTTAAGGAGGGGGGTCACTCTGGCCTCTTTAAGAGAGTCCGGAAAGCAACCAGATGATAGAGATGTGTTAATGAGGTGGATGAGGAAAGGAAGAAGATCAGAAGCAATTGACTGAAGAAGGTGAGAGGGGATAGGGTCAAGGGGGCAGGAGGTGGGGCGGGCAGAGGTTATTAGGGAAAGAACTTGATCCTGAGATAGAGGGGAGAAAGAGGATAGAGAAGGAGCTGATTTTGTGGTTGGTAGAGTGGTGAGATCAGGAGGTGGGGTTGAGAAAGAAGAGCGAATGTCATCTACCTTTTTTGTGAAGTAGTTGACAAAGTGAATTGGTAGAAGGGAGGAAGGAGGAGGGGGGTGGGGGGATCAAGGAGGTTAGAGAAGATAGAGAAAAGTTTTTTGGGGTTAGAGAAAGAGGATTGAATTTTAGTCTGATAGAAAGATTGTTTGGGGCCACACGGTGGTGTAGTGGTTAGCACTCTCGCCTTGCAGCGAGAAGACCCGGGTTCGAGCCCCGGTTGGAACAAGGGCCTTTCTGCATGGAGTTTGCATGTTCTCCCCATGTGTGCGTGGGTTCTCTCCGGGTTCTCCGGCTTCCTCCCACAGTCCAAAAACATGCAATGTGGGGATTAGGTAAATTGGACACTCTAAATTGACCATAGGAGTGAGTGTGAGAGTGAATGGTTGTTTGTCTCTAGTTGTGTGTGGCCCTGCGATGGACTGGCGAACTGTCCAGGGTGTACCCCGCCTATCGCCCGATGTAGCTGAGATTGGCACAGCACCCCCCGCGACCCTCTGGTGGAGGATAAAGCGGTTAGATGATGACTGACTGACTGAGAAAGATTGTTTGGCTGCAGAGATGGAGGCAGTGAAGGTGGAGAGGAGAGAGTGATAGGAGAGCAGGTCATCAGGGTGTTTTGATTTCCTCCATTTTCTTTCTGCTGCCCGTATCGTGGCTCTCTCAGCACGCACTGAGTCCGACAACCACGGGGCTGGGGAGGACTTACGAACCCGCCGGGAAGTAAGAGGACAGAGAGAGTCAAGAGAGGAGGACAGAGTAGAGAGGAAGGTGCATGAGGGAGAAGGAGTCAGCTGAAGGAAGTGCTGATAGAACAGTTGAGGAGAGAGAGGAGGGAGAGAGAGAGCGAATGTTGCGACGGACAAGTGCAATATCTGATGAGATGAGATCATCAGATTGGGAGAGTGGGAGAGAGTAGGAAATGAAGAAATGATCAGAGACATGAAGTGGGGTTACCTTGAGGTTGGAGGTGGAGCAGTTTCTGGTGAAGATGAGGTCAAGGTGGTTGTGAGCTCTGTGAGTTGGTGGAGAAGGAGCAAGTGAGAGAGAAAGAGATGAAAGAAGAAGAAGTAGTTGATCAGATGACTTCTCTGACGTCAGTGTGTGAACGTCTTTTTGTTAGTGTTGGTGTTCACTGTCTAAAGTCTTCCTCCTCTTCCTCAGTTCTTCCCCAGTGGAAACGCCGTCATCACAGGCTCCGACGACTGCAGCTGTAAGATGTACGACCTGCGCGCCGACCAGGAAGTGACCGGTTATCAGGACACCAGCCTGAATGCCGGCGTCACGTCTCTGGCTCTGTCCAACTCCGGCCGCCTCATCTTCGCAGGCTACGACGACTTCAACTGTCACATCTGGGACACGCTGAAGGGCGAGAAAGTGGGTGAGTGACGCCGGCGTCTGAGTAAACCTCTCTGGTTTCCTTTCCTTTGGTCATATTCCCTTCTTCCCTGCTCCGTCTCTCTGCTGCAGGCGTTCTGTCCGGACATGACAACAGAGTGAGCTGCACCGGCGTCCCTGAGGACGGCATGGGCGTCTGCACAGGATCCTGGGACAGTTTCCTCAAACTGTGGAACTGAGGCTGGAGGAAGAGGAGGAGGAGGAAGAGATGCAGCTGTGTTAGCGCCGTCTTCTTCTTGCTCTCCTTAAATGTAAATGTTGAGCGCCTGTGAATGATATCAAATAAAAGCACCAGGTAAACGCTGAGCGATGTGTTTTCAATGTAAGAGACAGAGAGTTTTCATACGTGGAGACAGAAAAGAATCAAATCACTTAAAAATATAGCACGTCATTTTATTCCAAAAGAATTACTGAGCAGAAAACCAGCTCCAATGTCAATGAAACAAAGTGTGAAAAGTGTAGCAGCACAGATTGATTTTTATTGTCTTTATTGCACTTATTTTAGACCAAAGATTGACATGTACATTTATTTCTATTTTAGAGTTGAACACTTTAGGATGAAGAGTTGATGTACAGCGTCTTTATTCCCCCCGTTTTTTTAAACACCGCGGCGGCCATCTTGGGTCGCTCGCGCTGCAAACAAGATGGCTGCTGCTGCTGTTTTTGGTGACTCAGCGTAAATAAAAAGAGTGATGAACATGACATTCTGTGGACTCTGTAAAAACCTGTAAAACTGTATTTTACTCCCCAGGTTCAGCTGTGATCAGTTTCTCTGTAAAAAAGACTAAGACAAAAATCTTTATAATAAACATAGAATTCTGCATCAACAAACACGTCCGAGTCTGTGAGTGTGAAAACATGAATTTCCAAAACAATGTGGTTCATTTTAAGTTTGTGGACAAAATCAAAACATTCTGAGAACGTCATCATTTCCAGGTTTGACAAACACAGATACAATATTATATATACGTATATGTATATATATATATATATATATATATATATATATATATATATATATATCCAAGAAGAAGAAGAAGTGTGATGGTGCCCATTTTTAAGAATAAGGGAGATGTTCAGAATTGCAGTAACTATAGAGGACTAAGTTGGTGAGCCATACAATGAAGTTATGGGAAAGAGTAGTGGAAACTAGACTGAGAGAAGTAGTCAGCATTTGTGAGCAACAGTATGGTTTCATGCCTAGAAAGAGTACTACAGATGCAGGATTTGCTTTAAGAATGCTGGTAGACAAATACAGAGAAGGTCAGAGGGAGCTGCATTGTGCCTTTGTAGATCTGGACAAAGAGAGAGGAACTATGGTACTGTATGAGGAAGTCTGGAGTGGCAGAGAAGTATGTTAGACTGGTGCAGGACATGTATGACAACTGTGAGACAGCGGTGACAGAGAAGTTCAAGGTGGAGGCGGGACTACATCAGGCTTCGGCTCTGAGTCCCTTCTTGTTTGCGGTGGTGATGGACAGACTGACAGATGAGGTTAGACAGGAATCTCCATGGACTATGATGTTTGCAGATGACATTGTGATCTGTGGTGAGAGCAGAGACCAGGTGGAGGAAAAGCTCGAGAGGTTGAGATATGCTCTAGAAAGGAGAGGAATGAAGGTTAGTCGCAGCAAGACAGAATATATGTGTGCGAATGAGAGGAACCCAAGTGGAACCATGAGGCTACAGGGAGTGGAGATAAAGAAGGTGGAGGATTTGAAGTATTTAGGGTCAACAGTCCAGAGCAGTGGAGATTGTGGAAAAGAGGTGAAGAAACGTGTTCAAGCTGGTTGGAATGGGTGGAGAAAAGTGTCAGGGATAGAATAGAATAGCCTTTATTGTCGTTATTTTGTGGACAACGAAATTTGGGTGCCACTCCCTTGGTGCAAAATACAAATATATAAATAACAATTTGAAAAGAGAAAATACAAATATTAACAATAAAATAAGAATAAGAAATGTTGTTTACATTTTTTCTCCAGAAACTATGACTATGTATAAATTAACATTAACATTAACAAAATTAACAAAATATAGCAGCAAGACCGGTGTAAACAGAAAAAAAAAGAAAAAAGAAGGCACTTTAAAAGAGAGAAGTGATTGTCCTGTGTTTGTGTAAACAAGGTGACTGAAGCAGCAGTTATTGCACTTTCCAGTGGTGTTTCCCTTTGAATGTTTTTGCTTTAGTTTATTTATTTAGTTCTGTGATGGCTCTGGGAAAGAAGCTATCCCTGAGCCTGTTAGTCCTGGTTCTGTGGGATCCGTACCGCCTGCCCGAGGGTAACAGGTGGATCAGGTGGTTAGCTGGGTGGAAGGAGTCCTTGATGATGTTTCCAGCTCTGCTTCGGTAGCGAGAGCTGGCAATAGTCTCCAGGTTAGGCAGAGAGCACCCCGTGATCCTCTGGGCTGTGTTTATAATCCTCTGTAGCGCTCTCCTGTCTGCTGCAGAGCACCCTGCGAACCACGCTGTAATGCAGTACGTCAGGATGCTCTCAATGGTGGCGTTGTAGAAGGTTACAAGCAGCCTCTCCTCCAGGTTGTTTCTCCTGAGCACTCTCAGGAAGTGGAGACGCTGCTGGGCCTTCTTTACCACCGCCGTGGTGTTGACAGTCCAGGAGAGGTCGTCAGATATCTGCACGCCCAGAAACCTGATGGAGTGGACTCTTTCCACTAACTCCCCATTTATGTGCAGTGGGGTCGGGGCCGCTCTGCCCTTTCTGAAGTCCAGTATTATTTCTTTTGTTTTAGTGGTGTTCAGTTTGAGGTTATTAACTGAACACCACGCTGTTAGTCTGTTGACCTCATCTCTGTAGTCAGACTCGTCACCATCTGAAATGAGCCCGACTACGGTGGTATCATCCGCAAACTTTATAATGCTGTTTGAGAGATGGGTCGGGGAGCAGTCGTGTGTGTAGATAATAATATGTAGGGTAATAATGTGTGATAAAAGAGTATCAGCCAGAATGAAAGGAAAGATATACAAGACAATGGTGAGACCAGCGATGCTGTATGGTCTAGAGACAGTGGCACTGAGGAAAAGACAGGAAGCAGAGCTGGAGGTAGCAGAGATGAAGATGTTGAGGTTCTCTTTGGGAGTGACGAAGATGGATAGGATCAGGAATGAGTCAATCAGAGGAACAGCACATGTTAGATGTTCTGGAGATAAGGTCAGAGAGGCCAGAATGAGATGGTTTGGTCATGTACAGAGGAGGGATAGTGAGTATATTGGTAGAAGGATGCTGGGGTTGGAACTGCCAGGCAGGAGGTCTAGAGGAAGACCCAAGAGAAGGTTTATGGATGTAGTGAAAGAGGACATGAAGTTAGTTGGTGTGAGAGAGGGGGATACAGAGAACAGGGTGAGATGGAGGAGGTTGATTCACTGTGGTGACCCCTGAAGGGAGCAGCCCAAAGGAAAAGAAAAAGATATATGTATATATATATGTGTGTATATATATAATTCAATTAAATTTTATTTGTGTAGCGCTAAATCATAACATACATGATCTCAAGGCACTGTACATCAAGGAGAGCAAAGAAACACAACAGTTCACACAATGAGCAAACACTAGAGACTCAGAGATGTGCAGTCACCTGCCTTGACCGGTTGGGGTGAAAGGAAAATGGGGGACAGAGGAGAGGTGGGGGACAGAAAGGGGGGAGAGAAAGGACAAGAGGGAGATGAGGTAGAGACCGAAGAGAGAGAGAGACCAGGAGCAGATACACAACAACTGTATCAAGTTACAAGTTTATACAGTTACTGATATCGACTTTTTAATTATAGCACAATAATAATGGTGATGATATGTATGATATGGATAGCCTCGAAAACTGGATCTGGATCCTGCAACCTGCAAGATGAGAATACAGAGAGAGAGAGAGGGAAGGAAGGAAAGACAGAAACTAGGGAGAGAAAGAGACAAGGTTAATGACATATAAAAAGTCATAATCATATCCTGAGTGTGAGAGAGTGAATGTGCGTGTACCACAGATATCAGATAAGTATGATTTAAACCAGCAGAGGGCAGCACCTGTGATACCAAGAGTCTGCTCCAATCTCTGCAGTAGAATATCATGATCAATGGTGTCAAATGCAGCACTAAGATCTAACAGGACAAGTAAAGAAACTAGACCATTATCTGAGTTACTAACTTTAACTAGTGCTGTTTCTGTGCTATGGTTTAATCTAAAACCTGACTGAAAATCTTCAAACAGGCCATTAATGCGCAGATATTCACATCATTGATTAGAAACTGCCTTTTCTAAGATTTTAGAAACAAAGGGAAGATTAGATATCGGTCGGTAATTAGCTAAAATATCTGGGTCAAGGGTCGCTTTTTTGAGAAGGGGTTTAATAACTGCTATTTTAAACGTTTGGGGCACATATCCAGTTAATAAGGATAGATTAATTTGAGTTAATATAGAGCTGTTAATTAAAGGATTTTCTTTCCACATTCTGTCTCTCACAGTTGAAGTGTACCTGTATGTGTGTATACAATGTGTATACAGTGTGTATACAGTGTGTATACAATGTGTATACAATGTGTATACAGTGTGTATACAGTGTGTATACAGTGTGTATACAGTGTGTATACAGATATCATTTTTGAGTCCTTTAACAACCTTTAAAAGTCAATGTTAAACTTCTGCTGCTGGTCATTCTCCACGTAATACCACATGTGACCAGCAGGGGTCAGTGCTGCAGCTTTATTTACGACAGTCCGTGACGTAGCCTCAGGTCGTTTCTCCTCCTTCTTCTTTACCGGGACCTTCTCATCCTCTGCTCCCCGCGCTCCTCGCTCCTTCTGCGGCCTGACACTAACGACAAAATGGCGTCCAGACGCTTCTTCGTGGGAGGAAACTGGAAAATGAACGGAAACAAAGAGAGTTTGTTAGAAGTGATGAACACGTTAAACACGGCGAGTCTGCACGAGGACACAGGTACAGCGCTGTGTGGTGTGTGTGTGTGTGGTGACGTGACTGTTACGTGACCTCAGTACAGTCACTCAAATACCTACTTTTATGCAGTGTTGTATAAAGGTATGTGACCAGAAAATGACTTTGGTAGAAATTAAAGTCACTTTTCTAATATAATATTACTTTAGTAAAAGTTTATGACATTTTCTGTATTTAAGTATCAAAAGTCCTTTTCTGATATAAAATGTTCTTAAGTTTAAAGTTTCTGTCATTTTTCAGCTTATTTAATGTGAATATTTTCTACTTTCTGTCGTTTTTCAGCTTCTTAAATGTGAATATTTTCTACTTTCTGTCATTTCAGCTTCTTTAATGTGAATATTTTCTACTTTCTGTCATTTTTCAGCTTCTTTACTGTGAATATTTTCTACTTTCTGTCATTTTTCAGCTTCTTAAATGTGAATATTTTCTACTTTCTTCTTTATAAACATATTATTATTATTATTATCACTATTATGTGTTCAGAGGTGGTCTGCGCCGCGCCCTCCATCTACTTGGACTTCGCTAGGTCCGGTCTGGATCCCAGGTTCGGAGTCGCTGCACAAAATTGTTACAAAGTGGAGAAAGGAGCGTTTACAGGGGAAATCAGGTCTTACACACACACACACACACACTAACCATAACCCGTTAACCTTAACTACCACATTTAGTCCTAAATTGAATCAGTTCCTCAGAAATGAGGAGTAAATGCAGTACTCCACTGCCCCTACTGGTCATATGAGTAATTGCATCTTGTTGGCGTCAGAGTACGTGCGACACGACTGAACAACCAGGTGTAAGACAGATATATTTGACCTTTGACCCTGACCCCTGCAGTCCTGCCATGATAAAGGACTGTGGAGCAGACTGGGTCGTACTGGGACACTCGGAGCGCCGACACGTGTTTGGGGAAAGCGACGAGCTGATTGGTCAGAAGGTAAGAAGACGGGAGCATCTCACACACACACACACACACACAGGTGAACTCTGCATGTGTGTCTTCTGTCCTCAGGTGTCTCACGCTCTGCTCAGCGACGTGTGCGTCGTCGCCTGCGTCGGCGAGACGCTGGAGCAGCGCGAGGACGGAAGCACGGAGGAAGTGGTGTACGCGCAGACGCAGGTCATCGCAGGTCGCTAAAAATAAGTGACAGATGAATGGATGATGAGAATGATCATCAGCTGCATCAGCTGTGAGATTCTGTCGTGTCGTTGTCTTCCTGTTGCAGAGAATGTGAGCGACTGGGGAAAAGTGGTGCTCGCGTACGAACCTGTGTGGGCGATCGGAACAGGAAGAACTGCCACACCTGAGCAGGTAACAGGACCACGCCTTCTGCTGTTTGACATGTGACCACAGTGACATTTTCCAACAGGAAACTGAAGTTTGTAAACCACTCACACACACAGGAGTTGTTGATCCACTGCTGCCTCCATCACTAAGTTCTTGTGAGTTGTGAATTCTGCTTGTGAAATCCTTCGTTCACATTGACCTCAGTGACACAAAGTGACCACACGAGGCAGCAGAGGACCAGCAGCTCCTGTGTCCCTGTGAGCTAAAATCACTGATTTGGTGTGGGAGAGTGATGTAGATTTTATTAGCTGAGTTTCTTGTTTAGTGGCTAAAATGCAGATTAAGGTTAGAGTAAGTCTCCAGGAATTTAATGTGAGTCGTTGCGATGTCCTCTGTGTGTGTGTGTGTGTGTGTCTAGGCTCAGTCGGTCCATGAGAAGCTGAGGGCGTGGCTCAGAGCTCACGTGTCTGATGACGCGGCCGACTCAGTGCGAATCATCTATGGAGGTCAGTGACCTTCTCTCTGCTGATTAAAGAAAGAAAAGAAATGAAACTGTAAAATCTGACATTCACAAGTGTATGTTTTGTTTTTTGTCGTCCAGGTTCGGTGACGGCAGCGAACTGCAGAGAACTTGCGTCTCAAAGCGACGTTGACGGATTCCTGGTGGGTGGGGCTTCCCTGAAGCCAGAGTTCATCGACATCATCAACGCCCGCGCTTAAACCGACGTAGACGCACTTTGACCTTTGAATCAACCGAGTAGAATCCTCTCTGTTAGTAAATTTCACTGCGTTATTTTATTTGTCTAATTTACACTTTAACGTCTTTTAAATGTAAATTACATTCAAATTGAATGATCAGCTTTAAAGGTGCAGTATGTAGATTTAATATATTTAAAATACTGATCTGAAAATAAGTTACTGTGGTGTTTTTGTTTGTCAGGTTTAACCGTTGTTTTTTTTCTTCACAATGTTGTGTTTGCATGAATACTGATGACGCAGGGCTTTTAATTTGTAGACGTCATGTGACTCGGTGTTCACGCCGCCATGTTGGCAGGAAAAGCTTCTGTTAAAGTAAATGTGCTGAGAGTTCACTATCACTTTAAATCCTCCCTCATCCTAAATAGCGCAACTTCCTTCCTTCCAACTTCCACCGAGTATTGCATGATGGGATTGCGTGACGTCAGCTAACGGAGGTCTATAGACGCTAAATGCTAAATGAATGTTTGTTAACGTTAACGCCGCGTTGTTGGATGGAGATGTCGGATGTAAGAAACAAAACTAATAAAGACAAACAAGAAAGAAAATGTATGCACTTTGTTTTTTTAATCAGAGCTCAGGTGGCGCCCTCTGCTGGTGTCACTTGCACTCCAGAAGCTAATATCGACTAAATAAAAAAAAATGGTTAAAATTTGCTGTGAATTTAGTTGAAACAGATAAAAAAAATGACAAACACAAGTTTGGTTGAAATTGTAAATTATTGTCATATTTTATTTCACATATTATTTCACATTATTTTCAATGACAAGCATTTTTTTGTATTATTCTCTTTAAATTCACTTTCTTCTTCTTGGTTGACACAGCTAATCTACTGGACATTCAGGAGAAACCCAGGGAACAAAGGTGGTGGTTTTGTTTTTTCATTTTTGTTAATGACAAATGATCAGAATCACAAAAAAATGAGTTAGACACGATGAGAAGGAGGAGGAGTGGACAGAAGTGGGCGGAGTGCAGGTACGTCAGTGTCGGGTCAGGTGAGTGTGTTTGTGTTGTTGTTGTTGTTTATTGTTTACATCACTCCAGTCCCTGAAATTGATGTTTGTTGATTCTCGTTCAGTCGCGTGCTTCAGTCTAAACTTTATATTCTAGAATGACTCGAACTCTGTAATCTTTATTTTTGCAGCTCCGTCCTCGTTTAAAACTACAGTAACAGTGCATGTCTGGCTTATAGAGCTTCATATTTTCATAATATTCTCCTGCGTGTGCACGAGTGCGTGTTGCATCGCCAACTCTGTGAGTGTGTGTGTGTGTGTGTGCGTGCAGCATTATGTCTCCACATATTATTTCAGTGCATATTTTATTTCTATCTATTTTTTGCTGGACTTATTTTGTGGTTGTTTTTTCCGTGTTTTTGTACATGGCTCATTCCCTGTTTGTGTGTGTGTGTGTCTGTCTGTCTGTCTGTGTGTCTGTCTGTCTCTCCAGTTTCACAGTGCACTCGGGTTCCTGAAGTTATGGCCTGCAAACCGAGCTTGGTCTCCCAACTCTTCCTCGATCCTGCAGGAAAGAAAAGAAAAGTTAAAGAGGAAAATAATAATTCAAAGCTCTAATTAAGTCAAATAAAGTTGGCGGGAACATGTCACAGCCCAAACCGAACAAAAAAGTCCATGGGGACCATGGCTTCAACTCAACTGGAAGTCAGCCAATTTAAATGTTGGCGCCCAATTTTGGCGATTTGCGTACACGAAAAGACTCGTTCGTGAAAAATGTGTCCGTTCACATCAAAACATTAACGATAGGTTTTGTGGATTCAAAGGGGGGCGTGGCCATGGCAACCAATCGTTTGGCGAATTTCAAACCGTTTGCCATGAAACTTGTGACTTTTGTCACGCTAGCGATGTTTTTGCACAATGACGAGATCTTTTAACAGTTTGCTCATATAAGTGATGTTTCATTCATTCATTCATTTGTGCATGTTTATTTAAAACATGCACAAATTTAAACCAAACGATCGTGGTTGAGTCGCAGCGTCGCTAACACTTCCTGTTGGAGAACAGTTATTTTCTGTTACTAAGCAACAAAGACGACCTGTGTTTTTTCACTCTATCAAACATCGTCAAAAACACACACAGCTTGTTGTGATTAGCATTTATTATCACTGTTTAATGCTCCTGCGTCTTGTCAGCAGGATTAAGACGCTAATCCCAACCTCCTCCTCGCCACTGCCCCTCCTCCTCTCCCTGCTGCTCACACACACACGAGGTGACACCAACACTGTTGTCACGCACTGGACATTTAAAGAAAAAAAAGTCTCACACGCAGATGTCACATTTCCTGTCATCAGTGTTCTTATTACGCAATTGCGTCATACTTTATGTCCACTATTTGACATGGTACGTGAAATTCCGTCGTACGTCATCTCTTGTCGGTTCTTCCTAACGCCGCTGTCCTCGTGTATCGTCTTCCTGACCTCTGCACCTCGTAAAGACATCACAACGCTGATTGGTTCTCACCAGTTTGTCCCACCCCTCACATTTAAGTTTGGTCAGAGTTTTTGTCACATGGTTTTCTACAGTGAAAAGGTAAACTGTTCCACAGACTGAGGGCAGCCCCTGAAAAAGGCTCCACGAGGATCTCGTGACTCTGACAGGAGTCTGGAGATGATGTATTCATATGACGCCAGTCCATTTAAAAACCTTAAAATCAACCCTGAACCGGACAGGAAGCCCGTGGAGGGAAGACAGAACCGGGGTTCCGTGGCCACGCTGTCTTTTTCCAGTCAGAAGACGATGGCATCGTACATCTCTTACTGCTGTGTTCATGCTGAGATGTCAGAGTCTTATTTCGCAGTGGTTCCAGCTGCTTTTCCTTCCTTGTTTTCCTAAAACCCAGGAAGCACCAGACTCGCTTGAAAAACAAACTCCTCCCCTTCCTCACTTTGTAGACCTTGGTCTCGTGGAGCTCCAGGGCTCGGATGAAGGCCTGCCTCTCTGTTTGGAGCTGCATGGCCATCCTGGACTTGTCTTCTTTCGTGCTCTCCAGCTCCTGTTGAAGCTCCGTTCTCCTGGTGTGCTCCTCCTCCCACTTGGCGGCCAGAACTTGGTTCTCTTTTGTCAGAGACGCCTTCTTTTTGGTCTCCATCTCCAGGCAGGAGGAGAGTTCATCCACCAGAGCCTGGAGTTGGCAGCTGAGCTCCTCCTCAGTCTGGAGCTTGGTGACAAGCTGCTGGTTTGTTGCTTTCAGGGCGTCCATTTTGTGGCAGAGCTCCTCGGTGACGTCCCGGGACTGATCCACAGCATCACATGCTTTCTGCTGAGCATCTTTATGTTTCTGCAGCTTGTTTCTCAGCTTCTGACTGCAGGTCCTCTGCTCCTCCAGCTCAGCGGTCAGAGACTCAAACTTTTTTATCTCCGTCTGCAGCTTACCAGAGAGCTCCAGGTTGTTGTCTTTAAGACCATGGAGCTCCAGATGAAGGTCTTCAAACTGCTCCTGATGTGCATTCAGTGAAAGACACTGCTTCTCTCTGGTCTCCAGCTTGGCAATCAACGACTTGTTCTCCGTAGACAGAGTCTTGTTCTCTTTTAACCAAAACTTGTTCTCTCTTGACAGAGACTCATTCTCTTTTGTCAGAGACTCGTTCTTCTTTGTCTCAGTCTGAAGTTTATCACTGAGCTCCTGGTTGGTGTCTTTCAGGTCCTTGGACTCCAGACGCAGATGCTCAACTAGCTCACGATGAGCTTCCATAGAAATTGACTCCTTCTCTTTGGTCTCCAGCCTGACAATCAAAGACTTGTTCTCCTTTGCCAGAGAGTCTGTCTTTAGCGTCTGCATCTGCAGCTCCTCAGAGAGCGCGACAGTCTGAGTCATCAGCTTGTAGCTGACGTCCTCCTCGATGGCAATTTTGTCAGCGAGCTCCAGGTTGGTGTCTTTCAGAGCCTCCAGCTCGTGATGCAGGACCTGGAGCTGCTGCTGATGTGCATGATTCAGAGACTTCTTCTCTCCTGTGTCCATCTCCAGCTTGGCATGGAGATCCCTGATCATCCCGGCCTGAATAGCAATCGTCTGCTCCATCATCTCAGGCCAAACACCGACTTCACAGAGGTTCTTGAAGGTTCTGGGGTTCTTCTACTTCTTTGTCTAATTTTGTCAGCCTGCGCATTTAGAGGTCCAACGCTGCCCTCCACAGGAAGAAAACCTCTTACTGTGGCTTTATATTCTCAATAGCTGGTTGGTAGTGATATAAACATAATTGTTTCTATTACAATTTGTAATAGATGTTTGATCCACTTATATCTCTTTTGTGAAACTCCACCCACAGTTTTGAGGATTCCCCTTCTTCTTTTAAGACATGCAATGCTGTCCACCGCAGTTTGAAGTTCTTAATCACGGTTCTTCTCATCCTCTCATCTCTGTCTCATCCTTCTTCCAATAACAGTAAAGCTGTACACTGAGCGATGCAATGCTGCCCCCCACGGCTCGGAAGTTCACAACTTCCTCTCTGCAGTTCCTCAGAAGTTCAAAGTCTCCCATCGCAGATCAAAGTCCTTCTCCTTCCAAAAACCTTTCCACAGTTTTACACTCACCACTTACTTCACGGTCATTTATTATGGGAAACCGGTCTCTCTCTATACACATATACATTTATATATGTACGCATTATATATACACTTATATGAAGGGTTGCCTTTGATGCATTTGAACTCTTCAAGGCAGATCAAAGGTGCACCTGGTGTAATTAAGATAAGATAACCCTTTATTAGTCCTGTAATGGGGAAATTCACAGCGTAATTGTGATAAATTTAGGGATTCACAAGACTTGGTACCGCCCCCCCGATGGTGAAGTGGAATACTACAGGACCCTGACTGAGTATACCATGTATATATATATAAATATATATAAATTCTGATGCACTGATGCATTCACCACATTGTGTTTTGACGTGTCACATGTAGAAATGACAATAAAGAATCAAATGTACCTAATAAAGTGGCAGGTGAACATATGTACTTATGATAATATATGATTGTGTGTGTGCAGCTCACTGACCTCATCAGCTGGTTGTACTTGGCCAGTCTCTCAGATCTGCAGGGGGCACCGGTCTTAATCTGCAACAGAGAGTTGAATGAGATTGATTTCATTTTTATTTTTAATCGTTAATCTGAAGCTTGTTATTATTCACTATTTTAGTGATTTAGATTTTCATTCATTTACGATGGTCAAGTTTATGGAACGATTCCAGGAAATGACACTGCAATGTTGTGAAAACAAAGTGCTTTTAATTTGGAATAAATGTGACACAGGAAGTTGAGATGAGGCCGGAAAGAACTGTCTTGAGCTTTTGATTAAGAGGCGACTTCAACCTCCTGCTTTCCTGCTTCCTGTTCCTGCTGCTTACCTGACCACGCCCATTTCCACCCTGTTAACCTCTGTGTATGTTTTTGCCAGACTGTCATGGCTGCCCGTCTGCACCTTCAGTGACTTGGGTTGGTTTTTGATTTTTGAGTAAAGGACTGGATTTTGGGACTGGACTCTTTTCTACGTCGTCGTGTTTCGAGTGAATCGGTGCCGGTGTACCTGTCCAGTGCACAGTCCCACCACCAGGTCGGCGATGAAGGTGTCCTCCGTCTCTCCGGAGCGATGGCTGACCATCACACCCCAGCCGTTGGCCTGGGCCAGTTTACACCTGAGACACAAACACAACATGGGAGGAGCTGTTGAGACATTTGGTGAAAATAACGTGCGGTCGACTCCTCTGTCCGTGAGTCGGGTTCTGTTTCACGTACGCCTGTATGGCCTCGGTGACGGAGCCGATCTGGTTGACTTTGAGCAGCAGACAGTTGCAGGCTCGCTCCTCCGCAGCTTTCTCTATCCTCTTGGGGTTAGTCACCGTCAAGTCGTCTCCAACAACCTGGATCCCCACACGGGCCGTGAGCCGGGACCAGGCCTCCCAGTCGTCCTGGTCGAACGGGTCCTCGATGGACACAACTGAGGCCAAAATAAAGGTATTGTATTTTTGTTGTTATTATTATTGAAGCGTAGCGTATTGAAGTGTAGATGTTTGAGGTACTGACACATCCTCTACATGACTGAAAACAGAATAAAAGACTCAGTTTATGTCAGTTTACGTGCTCACGTCTTTATCTCACTGTGACACAGACTTTTCCGACAGTTCATTAACCACACTCACTCTCTCACACCAAACCTCATAGAGAAAATCAGTGATTTTAACATCACACACACACACACACAGGAGTTGTTGTTCCACTGCTGCCTCCATCACTAAGTTCTCATGTCTTACTTTAGTGAATCCTTTGTTTGGATTCATGCTAGTGACAAAAGTGACCACACGAGGCAGCAGTAGAGGTTAGTGTTTCCTGTTGAGTGATATAAAGACTTCAATCACAGACTCTCACTGACTGTTATGTGGTTTTAATAAATGCTTCATGTTTTAACTGAGCGTGTCCCTCGAACCTCACTCGACCTCGCTTTAAGAACACCTGAACTGTAACTTCCAGTCGTCTCTGGCTGAGTTCAGAGGTCACACACCTGGGTAGTTGTTGACAAAGCCCTGGTAGATGTCAGCCAGCTCTTCTCCACTGATGTGTCTCTCTGCATCTGGTGGGGATTTAAAGTCCAGGTCATATTTCCCTTCGCGGTAAAACTCTGAGGCGGCCACGTCCATCCCAACCACCACCTTGTCAGTGAAGCCGGCCTTCTCTATGGCCGTCTGCAGCAGGTCCAGAGCTGGACGAGGACAAAGACACAATCAGTGGGACAAATAATCCACACGACACAAAGCTTTGAATGAACCGCCGTGCTGCTCTGCTCACCCTCACTGTTCTCCAGGATGTTTGGAGCGAAGCCGCCCTCGTCGCCGACATTGGTGGCGTCCTGCCCGTATTTCTGCTGAATCACTCCCTTCAGTGTGTGGTACAGCTCCGATCCTATTCTCAACGCCTCCCTGACACAAGACAGCAGGGACAATTTATACCGTTTTATTTTCCCGGAGAAGAAAACATAAAAACATGTCAAAGTGTTGAATTCTCACTTGAAAGACTCGGCTCCGACAGGAAGAACCATAAACTCCTGCATGGCCAGTTTGTTTCCCGCGTGAGATCCTCCGTTAATCACGTTAAATGCCTGAAAGTTCATCTCCATTACTCATGCACATGTACAGCAGTTAAAAAAACATCCAATAATTAACTTTGAGTTCAAACACAGAGCGTAACGCAAATGCTTGACTTTGGGAACGTAAAAAATCACACAAAGCAAAATCGTACAAAGATACAAAATGAATGAGATTATTGTTGTGTCCGTGTTACGGCGCGTTCACACTAAATCCTGTGATTGACGAGTCAGAGCAGTGTGAGTGTCGTTCACTGTGGTTTGTCAAGACATTTGTTGAGCGGCTCGTTTACAATAACACAATAACACGATCACATCGCTGATCCAAGTCAGGATTTCACACCCTGGTGCTCTCTGTTAGTCACCTGCCAACGCGTGTGCGTGTGTGTGTGGGTGTGCATGTGTGTGTGGGTGGAAGGCTGCAGAACGCGATGAGTGCGTGCGCAAGTGCAGCGCGTGTGTGAGTGAGTGGTGTGCGTGAGGTGTGCTATGTGTGCGATGTGTGTGTGTGTGTGTGTGGGTGTGTGTGTGTGTGTGGAGTGTGTGTGTGTGCATGTGTGTGGTGTGCAGGCGCAGGTGGGTGTGTGTGTGTGCGTGGTGTGCGTGTGCGTGCGTGTGTGTGCGGTGCGTGGTAGGTGCGGGCCTGGTGTGTGTGGGGATGCGTTTGTGCTGTGTGTGTGCATGAGGTGTGATGCGGCAGCTGTGCAGCGCGCGGTGTGAGTGCGGTGTATGCGCGCGCGCAGCATGCGTGTGTGCATGTGTGTGAGTGAGCGCGTGCTGCGCGGTGTGAGTGCGCCAAGTGTAAAGTGCGGCAATGTGTGTGTGCAGGCGCGGCGCGGTGCATGCAGCAAGTGCATGTGTGTGTGTGTGTGTGTGTGTGTGTGTGTGTGTGTGTGTGTTCCTTACAGGAACCGGCAGCACCAACTCTGTGTTTCCAGCCAGGTCAGCTATGTGGCGGTACAGGGGGACGTCTTTCTCTGCTGCACCGGCCTTACAGATGGCGAGAGACACGCCGAGGATAGCGTTAGCACCGAACTGAGCTGTTTGACAGAGAGACAGACAGGAAGTTACTCTTTTGGTCGATAAACTCTCACATGTTCACGTCTTTATCTCACTGTGAGACAGACTTTGTAAACCACTCACTCTCCCACACCAAAGTCCTGAGAGAAAACCAGAGATTTTAGCTGCTGGTCCTCTGCTGCCTCGTGTGGTCACTTTGTGTCACTGATGAGGATTTCACAGCAGTGTGTGTGTGTGTGTGTGTGTGTGTGTGTGATGTTAAAATCACTGGTTGTCTCTGTGGACTTTGGTGTGTGAGAGTGAGTGTTTTACAAACTTCAGTTTCCTGTTGTAAAGTGTGTGTAACAGTGAGATAAAGACGTGAACGTGTTCTTAAACTGACGTAGATTTTATGAAGTGAGTGTTTTGTGTTAAGTGTCAGGCTGGTTCTCAGCAGCAGGGGGCGCTCACCACAGTCAGAGCTGATGTAAGTAAACACTGCATGTTTTACTGCTCAATACACAGTAGGTCCTCAGCTCCCTGAGCGATGATATAATGGGGTAAAATAAATAAATCAAAGGTAATAGAGATGTTGTAAATCTCTGCTACGGTTTGGTTGCACAGGTTTCATGTTGACGTCATTCATTTAAAGACTGTTTGGTGTCTGAGATGACGACCGTCACGTGGTGTCTGTGGTCTCACATTTGTTTTCCGTGCCGTCCATCTCGATCATCATGTTGTCCAGCTGCTCCTGCTCCACCACGCTGATGCCCTGCAGTCGCGCACACACACACACACACACAAGACATTTATGACGTTTACACTGTATTATTTAAATAAACAATTTTAAACCTGAAAATAATTCAAATTAAAGGAAAATATGATTTTAGCCTCACTTTATATTTTCACTGCTGTATCTTGTCATTAGACAGACTTTTCCAACAGAAACTGAAGTGTGTAAACCACTCACTCTCCCACACCAAAGTCCACAGAGAAAATCAGTGATTTTAACACACACACACACCCACTGCTGCCTCCATCACTAACTTCTAATGTTTGTTTTTTTTACTAAATTCAGCTTTTAAAATCCTTCGTTCAGAGTGACGTCAGTGACACAAAGTGACCACACGAGGCAGCAGAGGACCAGCAGCTAACATCACTGATTTTCTCTCTGGACTTTGGTGTGGGAGAATGAGTGGTTTACAAACTTCAGTTTGGACTTGAAAGAAGCTTTTAATTTTGAAATAAAAAGGATTAACATATTCTTAGCACATCAGCCTTTTGCTGAGTGACTGAAGAAATACCTCATATAACCACAAAGACATTACTCAGGAACTCTAGTGTAATCCTCTTTATTATTATGATGAGATTTCTGTTCTCTTTCCTGTTAAATATTGAACAGCTTCCTGTCTGCTCGTACACACCCCATAATCATGTGTTCATTGATCGGCTGCGTCTCCTCCGTTCAAAGTTGTTTTCATCACATTTTCACCGGCAGATAAAACGGATTCATTACATTTATCTCTCCTTGTTAGCTGATTCCATTTCCTGTTCTGCTTCTGGCATTTAGAGTCTTTGACTTCATTCAAATGAATGAAGACATATGGACAGTGTGGACGTTTGGGGACTTACAGAGGCTATAAGAGCTGGACCCAGAGTGTCGTTGATGTGACCGACCGCCTTTAAAACACCTGTGAGAAGAAGAAAGAGAAAAGAATTCATATGAGATCTGTTTCCATCCCTGAACAGACCATGGAATACACACAAGTTTATTTGACATCACTTACTTTGTTTTACAAGAATCCCGACAAGGAGTTGGCAGTTAGTTTAACATAAAGACGAACAGTAGCTAGTCCAGTTTGATGTTATTATATGAGATTAAATAGCAGAACATTAGCAGTTAGCTTAACATAAAGACGAACAGTAGCTAGTCCAGTTTGATGTTATTATATGAGATTAAATAGCAGAACATTAGCAATTACCTTAACATAAAGACGAACAGTTGCTAGTCCAGTTTGATGTTATTATATGAGATGAACATTAGCAGTTAGCATAGCTAGTCCAGTTGATGTTATATGTAGCAGAACATTAGCAGTTAGTTAACATAAAGACAACAGTAGCTAGTCCAGTTTGATGTTATTATATGAGATTAAATAGCAGAACATTAGCAGTTAGCTTAACATAAAGACGAACAGTAGCTAGTCCAGTTTGATGTTATTATATGAGATTAAATAGCAGAACATTAGCAGTTAGCTTAACATAAAGACGAACAGTAGCTAGTCCAGTTTGATGTTATTATATGAGATTAAATAGCAGAACATTAGCAGTTAGCTTAACATAAAGACGAACAGTAGCTAGTCCAGTTTGATGTTATTATATGAGATTAAATAGCAGAACATTAGCAGTTAGCTTAACATAAAGACGAACAGTAGCTAGTCCAGTTTGATGTTATTATATGAGATTAAATAGCAGAACATTAGCAGTTAGCTTAACATAAAGACGAACAGTAGCTAGTCCAGTTTGATGTTATTATATGAGATTAAATAGCAGAACATTAGCAATTACCTTAACATAAAGACGAACAGTTGCTAGTCCAGTTTGATGTTATTATATGAGATCAAATAGCAGAACATTAGCAATTAGTTTAACATAAAGACTATATATCTATATACTGTATATACATATATGTATGGATATATATACACATGTGTGTGTTTATATGTATACATATACACATATATACATATATGTGTATATGTATATATATATACACATATATACAAGGACAGTTCATCATAATTACAGGACACAAAATCATTGATGGAAAAATTCATATTTAAATGTAAATACAAGCTGGCAAAATGTGAAACATAAGTCCATTTTTTTTGTTATTTTAATATGGACTAAATGTTTATAAGTTCATCCCTCATGTGGATTAAAGGGAGAAGTGTCTTCACACACTGAGCATGTGCAGCTTTATGTTTCTAAAAGAACGTCTCATGTCTGCCATGGATTTGTGGATTTGCCGTCGCACCTTTGCCCTTGTAGCGGCTCTTGTCTCCATCTCGCAGCTCCAGAGCTTCATAGATACCTGTGGACGCTCCGCTGGGCACAGCTGCCCTGAACACACCTGAGAGAGACATTTACACTGTGTTACCATGACATCATTACACTGGAACATCCTTCACTAATCTGACAGGTCATATGTTTGTGTAAATTTACGACATCATGACCCTGAGCCCACGTCCTTATGGTTTGTGTTCCTCGTCACTGGTCACCTTTTTCTGTGTGAAGGTCCACTTCCACAGTGGGGTTTCCCCGGGAGTCCAAGATCTCCCTGGCAACGATGCTGACCATCGACATCCTGAGAGACACAGACAGAGAGAGACACAGACAGAGAGAGAGACACAGACAGAGAGAGACACACAGAGAGATTGACACAGACAGATAGAGAGAGACAGACAGAGAGACAGAGAGAAACTGTGAATTGCTTCAGACTGAACAGATCACAGATACACAGAATGACCTGGGAGAGTTGGACGAGAAGATAACACGACAGATTCTCTGTCACACACACACACACACACACACACTGCAGTTACTGTAATCTTCCTGAAATGAAAACTCAGCAGTGACTCATAAATGATGAATCTGTTTGAAGCTGAATACATTTTTATCTCAACATGATTTGGCTTTTTTCCGCCCACACCAAACCTCCTCATGTGATGTTAGCTGCAGGGACACAGCAGCTGCTGGTCCTCTGCTGCCTCGTGTGGTCACTGAGGTCAATCTCAACGACATTAGAAGGTAGTGATGGAGGCAGCAGTGGATCAACAACTCCTGTGTGTGATGATGTTAGAATCACTGATGTTCTCTGTGGACTTTGGTGTGGGAGAGTGAGTGTGTTACAAACTTCAGTTTCCTGTTGGTAAAGTCTGTGTAACAGTGAGATAAAGACGTGAACGTGTTCTTAAGATGTCGTAGACACAAACTGATGTGAATTTAGAGAGAAAATCAGAGTTTTTCTCTCTAAATTCACATCCTAAATGATCATAATTAAATGTCCTGACTGTATTTTATTTAATTACGGTGCAGTTTTCTTGGAACAGTCCGCCTCTTCTCTCTCCTCCTGCGACTCATCACCTCCCTCCTTTATTATCAGTGTAATGAGGGTTATCAAAGTAAAGAAGCTGTCTTTCACAGCTCTTCACTGCTGCAGTTTTTCTTTCTTCACTCTGTCTCTGGGGAGACACTGATCGGAAAATCCTGCAGCTCCACTGCAGGGGAAGAAGTATCTCCAGGCGCCGTCAGGCTCTTTAATAAACCAGCTCCAGCCTTGGACTAAGTAGGGCAGAGCGCACGGCAGCAGCAGAGCTCCTGAACCAGCTATAGCAACAGTGACGACGATGATGCAGGAACTCACGCTCACACTCTGACTGTGTGAGTGTGAAGAAGAAAAACATGTTTTTGTTACTATGAGGAATGTGATGGCATCAGTTTAAGAACGTCTTTATCAGACCTTTCCAACAGGAAACACAAGTACGCACAAGTACGCACATGTAATGTAAGTACGCACAAGTATGCACATGTAATGTAAGTACGCACAAGTATGCACATGTAATGTAAGTACGGGAGTACGCACAAGTACAGGAGTATGCACAAGTACGGGAGTACGCACAAGTACGGCGCGGGTACGGGAGTATGCAGGCACGCGCACAGGTACAGGAGTACACACAAGTACACACAAGTACGGGTATGCACAACGACAGGTATGGAAGTACACACAAGTACGGAGTATGCACAAGTACAGGAGTACTCACAAGTACGGAGTACGCGACAAGCAGGAGTACTCACAGACGGAGTAGGCACAAGTACGCACTAGTATGGGGAGCACGACAGTAACGAGTACGCACACGGAGTATGCACAAGTGCACAAGAGGTACAAGTACGGAATACACACAAGTACAGGAGTACACACAAGTACGTAACAAGTACGGAGACGTATCGCAGGGTCCAAGCACGAGTATGCACAAGTATGTAATAGGCACAAGTACACACAAGCACGGAGACAAGTATGCACAGGTACGAGTATGCAAGTATACACAAGTACGGAGTATGCACAAGTGCTCAAGTACACACAAGTATGGGAGCACGCACAGGGGAGCACACAAGTATGGGAGTATGCACAGGTACGGAGTATGCACAAGTATACACAAGTATGGGAGTACGCACAAGTAGGGAGTATGCACAGCGGGAGTATGCACAAGGACGACAAGTACAGAGAGTACAGGAGTACACACAAGTACCTAGTACAGGAGTACACACAAGTACGAACAAGTACGGGAGTACGCACAAGTACGGGAGTATGCACAAGTACACACGGAGTATGCACAAGTACACACGAGTACGGGAGTATGCACAAGTACGGGAGTATGCACAAGTACGCACAAGTACGGGAGTATGCACAAGTACGGGAGTATGCACAAGTACAGGAGTATGCACAAGTACATTCAGATTAACCTCAGTGACACAAAGTGACCACACGAGGCAGCAGACTTCAGTTCCCTGTTGTAAAGTGTGTCTAACAGTGAGATAAAGACGTGAACATGAGCCGAGTCTTTTGTTTAAATTTCAGACTTGTTCTAACGGCTGAATTGTGATGACAGGATGAAGTAAAACACTTCTGTGATTTGATTCTAGTTTTAATTAGTAAACATTAACTTCCTCAATAGCTTAGTTTTTTTTTTTTATTAATCCCCTTAGGGAAAGTATTCCTCTGCATTTTGACCCCTCCTAGAATTAGGAGCAGTGGGCTGCCACACTGAGTAGCACCCGGGGAGCATTGGGGATCCGGCGACCCTCTGGTTACAAGTCAAGTTCCCTTTCCACTTGGCCACGGGCTGCCCAATAATTACTTCACCCCATGGAGTAGAAGAGGAGTAGAAGATCTTAGAGATCACAACTCCACCTGACCAGGGACTTGAACCCTGGACCCTCAGATTAAAAGTCTGATGCTCTACCAACTGAGCTACCCAGGCTTCCAGTGTTAGTACCAGAGCTCATTGACGATGTTACATGTCTCCTCCTCCTCCTCCTGCTCCTCCTCCTGCTCCTCCTCCTCCTCCTCCTCTGGGACACATGAATGTCATGTGACCACTCCGGCCTGTACTCAAGGCCAGTGAGACGTGCAAAAATGCATCATAGGTGGAGAAAAGAGCAGATACAGGAACGTCGAGGGGGTTGGTGCGGGGGTGACTCCCTCTCTCTCTCTCTGACTCCCTCTCTCTCTCTCTCTCTCTCTCTCTCTCTCTCTCCCTCTGATGCTGTCTTTTATGGAGCCCCACCCTGCAGTGCTGCAGTTTTCCTAACAGTAGAGTCTCCTGAGGGTGGAGCATCAGCAGCAGCATCATCCTCAGCAGCATCAGCAGCATCAGCAGCAGCAGCATTTTCGAGCAGCTTCTCCTCTTCCTGTTTATCATCACATCCTCAAAGTCTCCCCTGATTCACATCATGTGACCGCACAGAAACCTCGTGAACAACATGAACACCAGAGCTGTTGGTGAATAAATCAAGTCATTAAAAACTAAAGTAAACATCACTGAACACACCCTCGTCCATGTGAAGATGTGAGGCCACGCCCCATCATATGAGAGGACCATGCCCCATCATTTAAATGATACCTGCTTCAAACCCTGAACCAGGGTTCTACAGAACCGGAACGCTTCAATCCCTGAACCACGGTTCTACAGAACCGGAACGCTTCAATGCCTTGCTTAGTAAAAACACTCTTGTGACATGTTTTGGTCGGACGCTGCAGCTGCTTCATTGCCTGAGTGAATCACCTGACTTGTTTTTTCAGTCATGTGATTCAATCGTTCTCCGTCGCACATAATCGCCACAATCACACAATCTCTCTGCTTTAGTTACACAATCACACACAACCTCTGCCACACTTTCCCAGCTCTCTCTCCTCTTGCTGAGTTCACAGCAGATAAATTTAAGGATATATCCAGATAAATGAAACGACATCCTAACAACATAATTGTAAATATAAACACAATTATATAATATAAATAATTATATAATTATAAATATAAACACAAAAAACAAGTGAGTTTTCAAACAATAAAATACAACATTGTTTAAATCGATATTTTATTTGCTTCTTAAAACGTGTTGTTTGAAATTACACAAATCCAATTCCATATGTATAGATATACATATAGATTATAGATATATGACTGTGACATAATGAAGAACATGTGATTTTCAAGGCTTAAAATAAGATATTACAGTTGACTTTAATATATTTAAATATCAGTGAAATGAATAGAAAGTCACTCTCACAGATTGGTGTGTGTGTGTGTGTGTGTGTGTGTGCAAATATAAAGAAAATCTACCGTATAACATTCTTAAATTCAGTTTCATCAAAGTAAATTAAAACTGATTTAAGTGAATATTTCTTACATGACAGAATTTAAGATTTACCTTTCCTACATTCTGTTTTTTTCAGTCAAACAAATACTTAAAAGTTTTAGTTTTAAAGCCATTGACAGATTATTTTTCTGCTTATTTTTTACAGTGTATTTTTTTCTTGTTTTAAGAAAAATATCGAGTAAATGTTGTTTGTCTAGAAACTTTATTAAATCTTTCTCCACTTTCAGACTCTACTGGAAAAACTGGACAAATGAGTCTTCTTTTACTTGATGAAGCTGAATTTCAAACTTTATATTTTCAGAATATTATTGACACACTCACACCCCAATCTGTGAGAGTGAATTTTACTTCTGTAAACGTGTTAAAGTATAAGCTGTAACATCAGATTAAGACAAATTTACATAAAGTATTTCTTTTTTTAACATGTGATTATTTTGTGTTTTTATGTCCAACTTTCTTTGCCAAGATTATTTTTCTTCTTAGGCAAAATGATGATTTTTACAGTGTATTTAAAGACGTCCCTCATTATGTATTCATGACATCAGCTGCACGTTCTCGTCTCCTTTCCAAAAACACATGTTCTTCCTCTCGATCTGTCACCGCCCACAAATTCATCTCCATCTCTCTCTCTCTCTCTCTCTCTTCTGCAGCTAGTCCTATGTCTCTCGCCCCACTGCTGTTTCAGCACGTTGCTGTTTGTTATGTAAGCTCTACAGAGAGAGGGAGAGAGAGAGAGAGAGAGAGGACACCCATGAAAACACCGCCACACCTACCAGAGACTGCAGTGCTCAGCAGAAAATATAGCAGCAAAAAAGCAGAACACGTGAGTGGGCGAGAGAGGCAGAGAGTGAATGGGGCAGAGAGAGAGAGAGAAGCATG